>NC_141873.1:95796378-95950795 GCF_056163025.1 Triticum urartu | reverse complement strand
ACATGATAGATCTGAAGAAGGCTAAGACTAGAATCAAGGAACTGGAGGAAGAACTCAAGGCTACACGCGAAGGTTATGAAGACGAAATTGAAGTATTGGTGGATAAGAATGCCGACCTAACTATGAAGCTAGCAGTATTTATGGGAGGCCCGACGCCAGTAGATGAAGACGAAGAACCCAAGGAGATTAGCCCGGAAGACTACATCATCATTGACGGCACCGACTCAGAACAAGATAGTAGAAATGATGATTATGTTGATGAAGCAGGAGCAGATATCATGGAGTCTACAACTGTAGAATATTTCTAGTAGACCACCTCATCAGTAGTAGTAGTCCACCATGTGAATATAGTGGTCCGCGCACTTTGCGATAGTTAGATCAATTGTATGCCTTTGTTTGTTTGAATGAAGTGAATTGTTTGCTTTTGCCTCATGTGCATATGGGTAGTGTTTTCTCTTTAGACCCCCTCTATTCTTATATCTCATCTTTTCTAAACCCTCAGATGCCTCTGAGACGTGACCCCGGATTTACCTTTCCGCCGGAGCTCACCCAGTTGATCCAGCAGCAGAACACCTTGATGCAGTTGCTAGTCCAGAATCAGAATCAGGGGAACAACAACAACAACCCACCACCACCACCACCACCTGTTGACCACTTAGCCCGTTGTCTTAGGCTGAATCCGCCGGTGTTTTCCAGTAGCACCGAGCCGATAGTAGCAGATGATTGGCTCCGCAAGGCAGCTAGGGAGTTGACCATAGCAGGATGCACAGATGCGGAGAAGGTTAAGTTTGCCGCACATCAGTTAGAAGGACCCGCAGCATCATGGTGGGAGAATTTCACAGCCACCTTTCCCGTCGACACTGTCACATGGGATCAATTTCAGCAGGCTTTCCGTACTGCCCATGTTTCAGCAGGAGCAATGGCCATGAAGAAGCGTGAGTTTTGTAACTTGCGCCAAGGAGGGCGGACAGTTGGTCAGTATGTGGAGGAGTTTAGTAAGCTAGCACGTTATGCCCCAAATGACGTTGCTATGGATGCAGCTAAGCAGGAGAAGTTCCTGGAAGGACTGAATGATGAGTTGAGTATGCAGTTGATGGTAGCCACCTTCAACAACTACCAGGAGTTGGTAGACCGTGCTCTTATGATTGAAGGGAAGCAGCAGCAAATTGAGAACCGCAGGAGGAAGTACCAGTGGTAAGGGAATTCCCTGATGTATTTCCAGAGGAGTTGCCAGGCATGCCACTGGATAGAGATATTGAGTTCTTAATTGAGCTATTGCCAGGCACAGGGCCAATATCAAAGAGACCATATAGGATGCCAGCAAAGGATTTGGTGGAAATTAAGAAACAGATTAAGGAGTTACTGGATAAAGGTTACATTCGCCCAAGTTCTTCACCTTGGGGATCACCAGTACTATTAGTAGAGAAGAAGGATGGATCGTTAAGGATGGTTGTTGATTATCGAGGATTGAATGAAGTAACAATCAAGAACAAGTACCCGCTACCAATGATCAATGATCTGTTTGATCGATTGCAAGGAGCTAAAGTGTTTTCCAAGATCGATTTGCGATCAGGGTACCACCAGTTGAAGATTCGAGAACAGGATATTCCGAAGACAGCTTTTACCACCAGGTATGGGCTGTATGAGTATACCGTTATGTCATTTGATCTGACTAACGCGCCTGCCTATTTTATGAACATGATGAACAAAGTGTTTATGGAGTTTTTGGATAAGTTCGTCATAGTGTTCATTGATGATATCCTGGTTTATTCAAAGAATGAAGAGGAACATAAGGAGCATTTGCGTTTGGTACTTGGAAAGCTCAGAGAACATCAATTATATTCCAAGTTCAGCAAATGTGAGTTTTGGTTGAAGGAAGTAGGATTCCTCAGACACGTTATATCTGGAGAAGGTATAGCTGTTGATCCCACTAAAGTTGATACCGTGACCAAGTGGGAAGCCCCAACAACAGTTGGAGAGATCCGGAGTTTTCTTGGACTCGCAGGATACTACCGGAGGTTTATTGAAATTTTTTCAAAGATTTCGAAGCCTATGACGGAGTTGTTGAAGAAAGATACCAAGTTCAAATGGACTGAGCAGTGTGAGGCTAGTTTCCAGGAGTTGAAGAAACGCTTGGTTACCTCACCAGTGTTGATTTTGCCAGATCAGACCAAGGATTATGAGGTGTATTGCGACGCTTCACGTCGAGGACTTGGAGCAGTGCTTATGCAGAAAGGGAGAGTTCTTTCATATGCCTCAAGACAACTGAAGCCCCATGAGTTGAATTATGCTACGCATGATTTGGAGTTAGCAGCCGTAGTGCATGCCTTGAAGACATGGAGACATTTACTCATCGGAAATCATTGTGAGGTGTACACGGATCATAAGAGTTTGAAGTACATTTTCACACAGAAGGAGTTGAACCTCAGACAAAGGAGATGGTTGGAGCTCATCAAGGATTATGATATGAGATTGCATTATCATCCCGGGAAGGCTAATGTAGTAGCTGATGCATTAAGCCGCAAGAGCCATGTCAATACGTTAATGACGGGAGAAATACCCAAGGAGTTAGCAGAAAATCTTCGTGAACTATGTTTGGAAATAGTTCCCAGAGGCTATGTAGCAATGTTGGAAATTCAGTCAACTTTGATGGACAGAATCAGGAAAGCTCAGAAGACTGACAAGGAGATTGCTTCCATAAAGGAGAAAATGAAAGAAGGAAAAGCTAAAGGATTTTGTGAGGATGAGCACGATACCCTATGGTTTGAAGACCGTGTCTATGTGCCCAATGACCCAGAGATCAGGAAGTTAATTCTGCAAGAGGCCCATGATTCACCCTATTCAATTCACCCAGGGGATACCAAGATGTATCTGGATTTGAAGGATATTTTCTGGTGGACCGGAATGAAGAAAGAAATAGCAGAGTATGTAGCAGTTTGTGATGTATGCCAGAGAGTAAAGGCAGAGCATCAGAAGCCAGCAGGATTGTTACAACCATTGCCGATACCCGAATGGAAGTGGGATAAGTTAGGCATGGATTTTATCACGGGATTTCCCAGGACTCGTTCAGGCTATGACTCGATTTGGGTTGTAGTCGATCGATTGACGAAAGTAGCTCATTTCATCCCAGTAAAGACCACATATACCAGTGCTAAGTTGGCAAAAATATACATGACCAGAATAGTATGTCTGCATGGAGTTCCGAGGAGTATCGTATCAGATAGAGGAACCCAGTTTACCTCAAAGTTCTGGAAGCAGTTGCACGAAACTTTGGGAACCAGGCTAGAATTCAGTATAGCTTTTCATCCACAGACAGATGGACAGACCGAGAGAGTCAATCAGATTTTGGAGGATATGCCGAGAGCTTGTGCGCTAGATTATGGATCTAGTTGGGACGATAATTTGCCATATGCAGAGTTCTCTTACAACAACAGTTACCAAACCAGTTTGAAGATGGCCCCTTTTGAAGCTTTGTACGGAAGGAGGTGCAGGACACCATTGTCGTGGGACGAAGTTGGAGACCATCAGTTGTTTGGACCTGACTTGATTAAGGAGTCTGAACAGAAAGTGAAGTTGATTCACGATAGGCTCAAGGTAGCCCAGTCCAGACAGAAGAGTTATGCAGATTCTAAACGCAAGGAGACAGTTTACGAAGTTGGAGACAGAGCTTATCTTCGAGTATCTCCACTTCGGGGAACAAAGCGTATGGGAGAAGTGGCCTACAAGTTGAAATTGCCCAAAGGATTGTCAGGAATTCATGATGTGTTCCACGTTTCTCAGTTAAAGAAGTGTCACGCGGAGATGGCTGACATACCATTGAGAGACACAGTGCCTTTGGAAACTATTCAGTTGGATAATGATTTGACCTACGAGGAGAAACCAGTTAAGATCCTCGAGTTTGCCAGCCGAGTTACTCGCAGCAAAGTTATCAAGTTTTGCAAGGTTCAGTGGAGCCACCACACGGAGGATGAAGCCACTTGGGAACGAGAGGAAGATTTGCTCAAAGACCACCCTCACCTATTTTCTAGCCAACCCGAATCTCGAGGGCGAGATTCATCTTAAGGGGGGTAGGTTTGTAACATCCCAAATTTTCAATTTGGAATGTTATACATTAGATCGTCATGCATATCATATTTTATTTGCTTTGGGTTTTGATCCTAGAAAATTCTAAGCAACTCAAGGACCAACGGAGAGAGTTGGGGATTTCGTTATTTTCATATTTGAGTTTTTCTCAAATTTTGAGAATAGGATCATTTGATTTTATTTATTTTATCATCAATTATTTCTATTACAAAAATATGAGAGAGGGAATAAAATGACTTTCCCAAAATATAGAAATGTTGAGGATTTAATAAAAAAATCAAATAGTTTTATTTCGGAGTTTTTTGTTGTTTTTATTTGAATTAGGAAAAATGCGTGTTTTTCAAAATTGCATTTAGGGCCCGAATAAATGTTCACTTTGTCGGGCTTGATTTTAGAAGCCCGGGAAAATTTATTTCGGGATTTTTGCAGTCCGTTTAGTATTTCTTTTTATTTTTTTTTCTTCCGAGCAAAAAAAAAGCGCAACCGACTATGGGCCGTACTCGGCCAGGACTCCGCCTGGCCGGGGCCTTTATAAGCTGGGGCAAGCCAGCTCGAAGGCCCAGCCGCCCCGAAACCCTAGCCGCGCCCTAACCCTAGCCGCCAGCCGCCGCCGCTGCCAGCCGCCGCCACCGATCCGCCGGAGCCGCGCGTCGCCCGAGGTTCGCCGCACCTCGAAATCCGTGCCGTGTTTTTTAAAAAAATCCATTCGTCGTTTTTCTTTTTCGTCGGATTTTTCCGCGGTTATTTTCTGATTGCGATTTCTGATCCGATTTTTGTTTTAGTTTAACTTTTCGCTCGTTTATCGGAATCAGGCGATTCAAGCGCCTGGAGTTTCGTCTCGAAACCCTCTATCCGAATAATCAACTTAAACAATATTTTGCTACTGTAAAATTTGACTTAGGTTCAGATTACTAGAACGAAGTTGTTTTCTTTCGCCGTTTGACTTTCTTTGCTTCGTTCGATTTGATTCCTTTTGCCAACCGGAGTTCTTAAGTTGAACCTTCTGGTTAGATCTCTTATTTGAGTTTTACCTGTGCATTAGATGAGTACTTATTGTATGCTTGTTTGTTTGCCTGAGATAGAGTACCCGGAGTGCGCCGCCTGTTACTTCGAATCGTTAGGTTTCACGGATCATCAGCAAGGAAAGTAACACTTTGATCATACCTTTTCTACAACCCAGTTATTTTTTTGCATTAGATCAATCTTCACACATTGCATGATTAGGATCTAATTAAACTGTGGGATGGGAAGTAGATGAGGTAGTACCTATTACCTGTTTATTATCAAACCATTGGGAGTTACTTCTACGTTTGCTTATTATGCCATGCTATGCTAGTAGACGTGGATTGGGTGAGTGAAATCCATGACAGATGTGAGATTGATAATTAATGGTTTATCTAAGGTGGCAACTTAAACACACATCTGGGTGGATTGAGGCACCTGGGTATTCCAGGACATGCCTGTTTTCTTTTGGACCGCCACCCAGACTCAAAGGGATCATGAGATTTTTCAAGCTAGAAACTTCCGTGTGCAGCCACAAGCCATTATGGGCTCTGGCATAGTTTATTAAGTCATGCGAACTCTTACAGGGTAGACTAGCAGATGTAGGGGAAAGTAGGTGTACCGGTCTATCCATCGTAAGGTGCTAGCGCTTCTGAAAGACTGTGTCTCGGTCATCCGTTTCTCAAACACCATGTGGTGCGAGAAATCTAACGGAGGCGATCGAGTCTTGTGGGGAAAAGTGCGCAAACCTCTGCAGAATGTAACAAACTAATCATGATTAGCCGTGTCCCCGGTTATGGACATCTTGAGTATCTAGTATCTGGATTATCATGTGAATCTCAACATGTTACTCTAAAATTAATGTTGTTGGGTTAATGATGATGCTTAATTTGGGATTGAGAATGCTGTCAACCATTCTCAATGTTTAACAACCACCATGACAGTAATTAAATTTATTCCTTTTGAAGTAGGGAAAAATTGGCTTTATGCAAAACTGTAACCATAGAGCTTTCCACCAGCCAAATATGCATATAGTATAGCTGTTGCATTCCATTACTCTCTATGTGTTACCTTGCCAGCATATTCCATGTGCTGACCCGTTTTCGGGCTGCAACGTTAATGTTGCAGACTTTTCAGACGACGATTAAGGAGTTTTTAGGTCGTGGTTCTATACTCAGTGATGCCGTTGGAGTTGATGGACTCACTTATCTTCCAAGCCTTCCGCTGTTATTATTATTAGATGGCCTTAAGCCATATTTATTGTAATAAGTTCTCTTTTGAGACACTCGATGTAATAAGTGTGTGATTGCTACTCTGCTATAAATCCTCCGAGTACTGTGTGGTGTCAGCATTACTGATCCAGGGATGACACCGGAGCACAGAGATCAGACTGTTTGAGGTCTGGTCGCTACATTTTCTTAGTTCGATCCTATTAGTAGTATCTTGATCTAGTAAAATAAAGTTTATGGCATGATCTAGTTTTGAGTTTTGCTTTATGATCCCTCTATGTAATCGAGTCTGTGAGCTATATATAATAAAGATTAGTGTTGAGTCAAGGGCTTGATTGTTTTGCCATGATCTTGGTTAAATAAAAGAAAAGAGAAAAGGAATAAAAAGAAACCAAGAGTTCATATTGATCTTATTGAGAGTAATGACTTCACATAGAAAGAGTATGATGATTAAAAGTTGTCGGGAGTTGGCAGACATAGCTTTGGTCATTGTTGCAATTAATAGGAAGTAATAAGGAAAGAGAGGTTTTCACATATGGATATATTATCATTGACATCTTTTATGATTGGGAGCACTCATTAAATTATGACATACTAAAGAGTTGATGTTGGACAAGGAAGACAACGTAATGAGTTATGTCTTTCTTATATCTGAGATAAAGTATGTTGTCATGGTTCCTCTAACTTGTTGAGCTTGCCTATCCCCCTCATGCTAGCCAAATTCTCAGCACCAAGTAGAAATACTACTTGTGCTTCCAAATATCCCTAAACCAGTTTTGCCATGAGAGTCCACCATATCTACCTATGGATTGAGTAAGATCCTTCAAGTAAGTTGTCATCGGTGCAAAGCAATAAAAAATGCTCTAAATATGTATGATTGATTGGTTGGGAGAAATAAGCTTTATACGATCTTGTGATGTGGAAGTAATAAAAGCGACGGACAGCATAATAAAGGTTCATACCACAAGTGGCAATATAAAGTGACGTTCTTTCGCATTGAGATTTTATGCATCAAACCATAAAAGCGCATGGCAACCTCCGCTTCCCTCTGCGAAGGGCCTATCCTTTATTATTATCCTCTACCTTATGCAAGATTCATGGTCATCTTCACCTTTTCTTTTTCATTTTATCCTTTGGCAAGCTCAGCATGTTGGAAAGAACATGATATATATATATATATATATATATATATATATATCTAATTGGATGTAGGGGAGCATGAACCGTTATTGTTGACATTACCCTTGAGGTAAAAGGTTGTGGGGGAAAACTATAAGCCCCTATCTTTCTCTGTGTCCGATTAAGACTCTGCAACCACAAGTATTGCGTGAGTGTTAGCAATTATGGAGGACTAAATGATAGTTGAGTATGTGGAGTTGCTTTTTTAGCTCTGACATAGACTCTTTCCGATGTTATGATAAATTGCAATTGCTTCAATGACCGAGATTATAGTTTGTTGGAGCCCAATAAGGTTTATGATTTATAATTTTGCATTGTGAATAGATCATCACTTAAACATAAGTAATCATATGACAAAATCTATATATGTTGCTGTTATAAGAATAATCATGATGCCTTCATGTCCGTATTTTATTTTTATCGACACCTCTACCTCTAAACATGAGGACATATTTATTGTTATCGGCTTTTCGCTTGAGGACAAGCGAGGTCTAAGCTTGGGGGAGTTGATACGTCCATTTTGAATCATGCTTTTATATCGATATTTATTGCATTATGGACTGTTATTTCACTTTATATCACAATACTTATGGCTATTCTCTCTTATTTTACAAGGTTTACATAAGGAGGGAGAATGCCGGCAGCTGGAATTCTGGGCTGGAAAAGGAGCAAATATTAGAGACCTATTCTGCGCAACTCCAAAAGTCCTGAAACTCCACGGAACGTCTTAAAAGAAATAAAGAAAAATGCACGCCAAAGATGAAGGCCAGGGGGCCCACACCCTGCTCACGAGGGTGGGGGGCGCCCCCCTAGGGCGCGCCCCCTATCTCATGGGCCCCCTGGTGGCTCTCCGATGCCCATCTTCTCCTATATGAGGTCTTTCGATGAGAAAAAAATAAGGAGGAACTTTTCGGGACGAGACTCCGCCGCCACGAGGCGGAACCTTGGCGGATCCAATCTAGAGCTCCGGCAGAGCTGTTCTACCGGGGATACTTCCCTCCCGGAGGGGAAATCATCACCATCGTCATCACCAACGCTCCTGTCATCGGGAGAGGGCAATCTCCATCAACGTCTTCACCAGCACCATCTCATCTCCAAACCCTAGTTCATCTCTTGTATCCAATTCTTGTCTCAAAGTCTGGGATTGGTGCTAGTAGGTTGCTAGTAGTGTTGATTACTCCTTGTAGTTGATGCAAGCTGGTTTAATTGGTGGAAGATCATATGTTGAGATCCTATATGCAAATTATTACCCCTCTGATTTTGAACATGAATATGCTTTGTGAGCAATTACGTTCGTTCCTGAGGACAATGGGGAAGTCTTGCTATGAGTAGTCATGTGAATTTGGTATTCGTTTGATATTTTGATAAGATGTATGTTGTCTAGCCTCTAGTGGTGTTATGTGAATGTCGACTACATAACACTTCACCATTATTTGGGCCTACAGGAAGGCATTGGGAAGTAATAAGTAGATGATGGGTTGCTAGAGTGACAGAAGCTTAAACCGTAGTTTATGCGTTGCTTCGTAAGGGGCTGATTTGGATCCATATGTTTCATGCTATGGTTAGGTTTACCTTAATACTTTTTTTGTAGTTGCGGATGCTTGCAATAGATGTTAATCATAAGTGGGATGCTTGTTCAAGTAAGAACATCATCCAAGCACCGGTCCACCCACATATCAAATTATCAAAGTATCGAACGCGAATCATATGAACGTGATGAAAACTAGCTTGGCGATATTCCCATGTGTCCTCGGGAGCGCTTTTCCTATTATAAGAGTTTGTTCCGGCTTGTCCTTTGCAACAAAAGGATTGGGCCACCTTGCTGCACTTTATTTAATTTTGTTACTTGTTGCTCGTTACAATTTATCCTATCACAAAACTATCTGTTACCACTTATTTCAGTACTTGCAGAGAATACCTTGCTGAAAACCGCTTATCATTTCCTTCTGCTCCTCATTGGGTTCGACACTCTTACTTATCGAAAGGACTATGATAGATCCCCCAATACTTGTGGGTCATCACACGACGGCGTGGTGGTGGAAGTAGTGGGATCCCGGCAGGGCTTCGCTTAGCGCAAGCGGGGATGAAGAGGTGTCACGGGAGGGAGGCGCCAGGGACTTGGGGTGCGGCTGCCCTCCCTCCCCTCCACTATATATAGGGGGCCTGGGTTCGGCGCCGGCCCCTAGAGATCCCATCTAATGGGGGGGCCTAGGGGGTGGCTTGGCCCCCAAGCCAGGTCCCCCACCCCCTTAGGGTTTCCAACCCTAGGCGCAAGGGAGGCCCAAGGGGGGCGCACCAGCCCACTAGGGGCTGGTTCCCTTCCCACTTCAGCCCATGGGGCCCTCTGGGATAGGTGGCCCCACCCGGTGGACCCCCGGGACCCTTCCGGTGGTCCCGGTACAATACCGGTGACCCCCAAAATTTTCCCGATGGCCGAAACTGGACTTCCTATATACAAATCTTTACCTCCGGACCATTCCGGAACTCCTCGTGACGTCCGAGATCTCATCCGGGACTCCGAACAACTTTCGGGTTACCGCATACTAATATCTCTACAACCCTAGTGTCACCGAACCTTAAGTGTGTAGACCCTACGGGTTCGAGAACCATGCAGACATGACCGAGACAACTCTCCGGCCAATAACCAACAGCGGGATCTGGATACCCATGTTGGCTCCCACATGTTCCATGATAATCTCATCGGATGAACCATGATGTCGATGATTCAATTAATCCCGTATTCAATTCCCTTTGTCAATCGGTACGTTACTTGCCCGAGATTCGATCGTCGGTATCCCAATACCTCATTCAATCTCGTTACTGGCAAGTCACTTTACTCGTTTCGTAACACATCATCCCGTGACCAATCCCTTAGTCACATTGAGCTCATTACGATGATGTCTTACCGAGTGGGCCCAGAGATACCTCTCTGTCATACGGAGTGACAAATCCCAGTCTCGATTCGTGCCAACCCAACAAACACTTTCGGAGATACCCGTAGTGCACCTTTATAGTCACCCAGTTACGTTGTGACGTTTGGCACACCCAAAGTATTCCTACAGTATCCGGGAGTTGCACAATCTCATGGTCTAAGGAAAGGATACTTGACATTAGAAAAGCTCTAGCAGACGAACTACACGATCTTGTGCTATGCTTAGGATTGGGTCTTGTCCATCACATCATTCTCCTAATGATGTGATCCCGTTATCAATGACATCTAATGTCCATAGTCAGGAAACCATGACTATCTGTTGATCAACGAGCTACTCAACTAGAGGCTCACTAGGGACATGTTGTGGTCTATGTATTCACACATGTATTACGATTTTCGGATAACACAATTATAGCATGAACAATAGACAATTATCATGAACAAGGAAATATAATAATAACCATTTTATTATTGCCTCTAGGGCACATTTCCAACATTCAGTAGCTTCTCAAATCCTTTGTCAAGCACAACATTCTCTGCCTTCCACTGCAGCAATTCCAGTACGGTACCGAGCTTTGTGTTGCCATCTTCGCAATTGGGGTACATCCCTTTTTTGTGATCCTCTAACATGTGATCGAACTTCAGCTACTCCTTTTGACTTTCGCATCGCGTCCTTGCATCGACAATGACCCGGCGGAGATCATCATCATCGGGCACATCGTCTGGTTCCTCATGATCTTCAGCAACTTCCCCCGTTGCAGCATCATTGGGCACATCGTCTGGTTCCTCTTAATCTTCATCGGCTTCCCCCATTGCAGCATCAGCGTATTCAGGGGGCACATAGTTGTCATCGTCCTCTTCTTCTTCATTGTCTTCCATCATAACCCCTATTTCTCCGTGCCTCGTCCAAACATTATAGTGTGGCATGAAACCATTGTAAAGCGGGTGGGTGTGAAGGATTTTCCGGTCAGAGTAAGACTTCGTATTCCCACATTTAGGGCATGGACAACACATAAAACCATTCTTCTTGTTTGGCTTAGCCACTTCGATAAAATCATGCACGCCCTCAATGTACTCGGAGGTGTGTCTGTCACCGTACATCTATTGTCGGTTCATCTGTGTGCATTATATATAATTAAGTATGTCAAAAACCATTACAGAACATCATGAATAGATAATTAAGTGACCAAATTAATAGAAGTTCATCATCACATTAAAACCAAAGTACATACCTAGTTCTCATCGAGCAACATATAGCTCTCCAGAGCATCTAATTAATTAAACCATACATTGAAATATGTAAAACATTTCAATGCGAAAACAAATGCGATCATAATCACAACCAAGGTAACAATTGATCCAACGGCATAATGATACCAAGCCTCGGTATGAATGGCATACTTTCTAATCTTTCTCATCTTCAACCGCATTGCATCCATCTTGATCTTGTGATCATCGACGACATCCGCAACATGCAACTCCAATATCATCTTCTCCTCCTCAATTTTTTTATTTTTTCCTTCAAGTAATTGTTTTCTTCTTCAACTAAATTTAACCTCTCGACAATAGGGTCGGTTGGAATTTCCGGTTCAACTACCTCCTAGATAAATAAAATATATGTCACGTTGGTCGGCATAATTGTCATAAACAATAAATGAACCAAATAGTTATAAAAAGATAATATATACCACATACGGATCATAGCCAGGACGAGGGCCGACGGGGGCGGATACCATAACCATCGCACTATATAATAACAAGCAATAATACAAGTAAGAAAATTAGACAAGTATCTATCTAAAGTAAGAATTTTTTTCTTTCAGAAAGAAGATAAGAACAAGAGGCTCACCACGGTGGTGCCAACGACGAGATCGGTGCGGGCGATCGACGGCGGTGACGGGAATGGGATGTGACGGGCCGCTAAACCTAGACAAATCTCGAGGAAAATTGAGCTTTGAGGTCAAGCTTCGAGAGGAGAAAGCTTAACTAGTGTGGCTTGGGCATTTCATCGAACACCTCATGTGCATAGGAGGTGAGCTAGAGCACCACAAAACCCTCCCCTCACCGGCCAGAGAAAAAAAGAACACCGGGGTGCTCTTCTCGCGGGCGAGGGGTATATATAGGCACCTCATTGGTCCCGGTTCGTGGCATGAACCGGGACCACAGGGAAGCCTGTGGTCCCGGTTCAAGCCACCAACCGGGACCAATGGTGGTGGGCCAGGAGCGAGGCCCATTGGTCCCGGTTCGTCCCACCAACCGGGACCAAAGGGGCCAGACGAACCGGGACCAATGCCCCCACGAGGCCCGGCAGGCCCCTGGCCTCACGAACCAGGACCAATGCCCCCATGGGTCCCAGTTCTGGACTGAAGCGGGACTAATGGGCTGACCCGGCCTGAACCAAAGCCCTCTTTTCTACTAGTGTAGATTAGAAGGATGAACCATGACTTGAGTTGGTTCTGGCCCAGATGTTGCTGTTGAGCTAGCTCTCGCTGATTGTATTGACATTATGATTTGAGTAATACTTCCTCCGTCTCAAAATAAGTGTCTCAACTTTGTACTAATCTTAGTACAAAGTTGTACTAAGCTTGAGACACTTATTTAAGACGGAGGGAGTACAATTTATCACCAGCAAAGAAAAAAGAATATGAGAAGAATGAGGCTCTGCACACAATGACCAGAATGCCCAACTTCTGTAATACTACTACTACATGGAGTGCAGGAACACACAAGCAGAATCCCCCTATGGCCCAACTTCTGCAATACTACTACTACATCGAGCGCAGCAGCACAAAAACATGACATGTCCTATTATATAGCCATGATATATCTCCATATTTTGTAATCATCTTATCAATTTGAACAACTTTGTTGGTTTCCTTTTTTTGTTTATGGATAAAGGGGTCTTTAGTTCCGGTGAAAACTCCGCTTTTGCCTCCGTGTCCATGTCGTATTCGCTCCATTTTTGGTTCCAGTAGTATTCATTTTCATATTTGTTTCCAGGGTTTCTGTATTCGTTTTTGCTTCCGCAAAAGATAAGAAAATAAATGTGGTAGCACCCAGTTTCATCTGTTTTCGCTCCGTTTTCATCCCTACCGTTAATCGTATATATCAGGTGTGTATCAGCCGCCTTCTAGTACGATCATGAATCTGATTAGGTCACTGTTATCATCCAAGTGCTACCTCTGGCCAAACAATGTTTCGGTATATTGATTGGTCGGTAAATCTGTTTGTGTGTAAAACTAATATCAAGTATACTTGGTCGTGTGTTTCAATAAAAACTTGGTCGTGAAAACTTCATAACTTCTACTAAAACATTCACCTATTGAACAATGCTTGAAGAGATCATGAATCATCTCACAATAAAGGGCAAATCTTTTTATTTTTGAACAATCACCGGGGACGGCGCTCACCTGAATGCATTATTCAAAGGTATTAATGAGGCAAGTTTTACAAGAAAGCACAAAGCGCAAAGAGAAGTATTGATGCAAAGAGAAGGCGACAACTTTCATAGAGGTTCTTAAATCTAAATGTCCAGGGAGTGAAGTCATTTTTGGAGTCCCGGATTTTTCATAATACTAAGAGGGCAATAGAAGGCCAAATCTTACTATCGAGGCTAGCCAGTGATGGGACATCCCAGATAAGGTCGATGGAGGTGGGAGTCATGAGCTGCAATTTGTCCTAAAGCACGTCACTGGGACATTGAATGAACATGTGTAGAGCATCCTTGAAAGGTGCTTCTGAAGGAAATATGCCCAAGAGGCAATAATAAAGTTGTTATTTATATTTCCTTATATCATGATAAATGTTATTCATGCTAGAATTGTATTAACCGGAAACTTAGTACATGTGTAAATACATAGACAAATAGAATGTCACTAGTATGCCTCTACTTAACTAGCTCGTTGAATCAATGATGGTTATGTTTCCTAACCATATACATGAGTTGTCATTTAATTAACGAGATCACATCATTAGAGAATGATGTGATTGACTTGACCCATCCGTTAGCTTAGCACGATGATCATGTAGTTTGTTGCTATTGCTTTCTCCATAACTTATACATGTTCCTATGACTATGAGATCATGCAACTCCCGAATATCGGAGGAACACTTAGTGTGCTATCAAACGTCACAACGTAACTGGGTGACTATAAAGATGCTCTACAGGTGTCTCCTATGGTGTTTCTTGAGTTGGCATAGATCGAAATTAGGATTTGTCACTCCGAGTATCAGAGAGGTATCTCTGGGCCCTCTCAGTAATGCACATCACTATAAGCCTTGCAAGCAATGTGACTAATGAGTTAGTGCGGGACGATGCATTATGGAATGAGTAAAGAGACTTGCCGGTAATGAGATTGAACTAGGTATTGAGATACCGACGATCGAATCTCAGGCAAGTAACATACCGATGACAAAGGGAACAACGTATATCATTATGCGGTTTGACCGATAAAGATCTTTGTAGAATATGTGGGAGACAATATGAACATCCAGGTTCCGCCATTGGTTATTGACCAGAGCCGTATCTCGGTCATGTTTACATAGTTCTTGAACCCGTAGGGTCCACACGCTTAACGTTCGGTGACGATCGGTATTATGAGTTTATGTGTTTTGATGTACCGAAGGTAGTTCGGAGTCCCAGATGGGATCACGGACATGACGAGGAGTCTCGAAATGGTCGAGACATAAATATTGATATATTGGATGACTATATTCGGACACCGAATGAGTTCCGGGGTCACCGGATAATTATCGAAGTGCTGGGGCGTTATCAGAACACCCGAGGGATCTGATGGGCCAACATGGGCCTTGTGAGAGAGAGATGTGGGGGCCTTAGGGTTGGCCTTGCCCCCCCCCCCTTGAGGAGTCTGAATTCGACAAGGAGGGGGCGGTGCCCCCTCTTTCCCTCCCTCTCTCCCTCTCCTTCCTTCCCCCTTCCTCCTCCTAGTTGGACTAGGAAAGGGGGAGTCCTACTCCTACTAGGAGGAGGACTCCTCCCCTCCTTGGCGCACCCCCAAGGGTCGGCCGGCCTCCCCCCTTGCTCCTTTATATACGGGGGCAGGGGCACCCTGATACGTCTCCAACGTATCTATAAATTTTTTATTATTCCATGCTATATTATATCCTGTTTTGGACATTATTGGGCTTTATTATACACTTTTATATTATTTTTGGGACTAACCTAATAAGCGGAGGCCCAGCCCAGAACTGCTGTTTTTTGCCTATTTCAGAGTTTCGCAGAAAAAGAATGTCAAACGGAGTCCAAACGGAATGAAACCTTCGGGAACGTGATTTTTGAAACAAACATGATCCAGAGGACTTGGACCCTACGTCAAGAAAGCAATCAGGAAGGCACGAGGTAGGGGGCGCGCTTACCCCCCCCCCCCCAGGCGTACCCTCCACCCTCGTCGGGCCCATGTTGCTCCACCGACGTACTTCTTCCTCCTATATATACCTATGTACCCCCAAACTACCAGATACAGAGCCAAAACCCTAATTCCACCGCCGTAACCTTCTGTATCCGTGAGATCCCATCTTGGGGCCTTTTCCGGAGCTCCGCTAGAGGGGGCATCGATCACGGAAGGCTTCTACATCAACACCATAGCCTCTCCGATGAAGTGTGAGTAGTTTACTTCAGACCTTCGGGTCCATAGTTATTAGCTAGATGGCTTCTTCTCTCTTTTTGGATCTCAATACAAAGTTTTCCCCCTCTCTTGTGGAGATCTATTTGATGTAATCTTCTTTTGCGGTGTGTTTGTTGAGACCCATGAATTGTGGGTTTATGATCAAGTTTATCTATGAACAATATTTGAATCTTCTCTGAATTCTTTTATGTATGATTGGTTATCTTTGCAAGTCTCTTCGAATTATCAATTTGGTTTGGCCTACTGGATTGATCTTTCTTGCAATGGGATAAGTGCTTAGCTTTGGGTTCAATCTTGCGGTGTCCTTTCCCAGTGACAGTAGGGGCAGCAAGGCACGTATTGTATTCTTGCCATCGAGGATAACAAGACGGGGTTTATTTCATATTGCATGAGTTTATCACTCTACATCATGTCATCTTGCTTAAAGCATTACTCTGTTCTTTTGAACTTAATACTCTAGATGCATGCTGGATAGCGGTCGATGTGTGGAGTAATAGTAGTAGATGCAGGCAGGAGTCGGTCTACTTGTCTCGGACGTGATGCCTGTATACATGATCATTCCTAGATATTCTCATAACTATGCTCAATTCTGTCAATTGCTCAACAGTAATTTGTTTACCTACCGTAATACTTATGCTCTCGGGAGAAGCCACTAGTGAAACCTATGGCCCCCGGGTCTATTTTCCATCATATTAATCTTCCGTCAACAAGCTATTTCCTTTTCCGTTTTTTTGCTTTCTTTACTTTGCATCTTTATCATAAAAATACCAAAAATATTATCTTATCATATCTATCAGGTCTCACTTTTGTAAGTGACCGTGAAGGGATTGACAACCCCTTTATTGCGTTGGTTGCAAAGATTTTATTTGTTTGTGTAGGTGCGAGGGACTCGTGCGTGGCCTCCTGCTGGATTGATACCATGGTTCTCAAAAACTGAAGGAAATACTTACACTACTTTGCTGCATCACCCTTTCCTCTTCAAGGAAAACCAACGCAGTGCTCAAAAGGTAGCAAGAAGGATTTCTGGCGCCGTTGCCGGGGAGTCTACGCAAGAGTCAACATACCAAGTACCCATCACAAACCCTTATCTCCCGCATTACATTATTAGCCATTTTCCTCTCGTTTTCCTCTCTCCCACTTCACCCTTGCCGTTTTATTCGCCCTCTCTCTCCATTCCCCTTCTCTCTCCCAATTTGCCTCTTTTGCCCGTTTCTTGTTCGCCTCATATGGTTGGAATAGTTGTTTATTTATTACTAAACAGAGAACCTAAGATCTATGGATCCTCATCCACTTGCTGATCTTTTTAAGAGATCCAATTATGATGAACCAATTGCTAGTGAGTTTTGTGCACTAGATTATCTTTATGAGGTTTTGCTTGAAATTTGTGAATCTGAAAAGTGTGATGAATTACTTTATGAAGCGATTCATGATAGATCTTTGAATAAAAATCATGATTGCAATGATTTTATTATAAATTCTATTTATGTAAATTGTGCTAATAATATTCAAATTCCTAAGCTTGGGGATGCTAGTTTTGCTATGTCCTCTACTTGTTGCAATGATCATGATTGGGGTGATTCTTCTTATGAGCTTGAAAATTTATTTAAGCCCCATGATGAATATGAGATTGATAATAGTGTTTGCAATATTATTGAAAGTGGGTTTGGAAGATTTTCAACTTTAGATCCCACATATTCGGAAATTTTTCAATCTTATGAAATCTTTGATAAAAGTGGGTTTGGAGAGGTCATGACTTTAGTTAATGTTAATCCCACTATTTTGGAAGAGTGTCAACTTTGCATGCATGTGGATCGTGTTGAAAATATTTTATGTAATAGCTATTTTGTTGAATTTGCTTATGATCCTACATATGAGAGAGGAAAGTATGGTGGTAGAAATTTTCATGTTACTAAATTACCTCTCGTTATGTTGAGATTGCTATTGTTTCTTTCCTCTTCCTTGCATATGCTAGTTTTTGCTTGCCTTGATATTTTGTTTGCCTATAAGATGCCTATGCATAGGAAGTATGTTAGACTTAGATGTGTTTGTCACGTGTTCTATGATGCTCTCTTTGTGCTTGAATTCTTGTCTTTCATCTGAGCATCATTGAAATATTATGCCTAGCGCTTGTTGGGAGGCAACCACATTTTATTTTTATTCCTTGCCTTTTGCTCCTGTTTAATAATAAATAATTTATATAGCCTCTGTTTTGGTTGTGTTTTTTGTGTTTAATTAGTGTTTCTGCCAAGTAGAACCGTTGGGAAGACTTGGGGAAAGTCTTTTTAATCTTGCTGTAAAAAAAAGAAACTTTAGCGCTCACAAGAATTGCTGCCATTTTTATTTGGAAAGTGATATTTAGTTAATTCTTTTTGCAGATGATTAATAGATAAATTCCTCACGTCTAGAAATTTATTTTAGAATTTTTGGGGTTCCATAACTTGCGTTAGCTACAGATTACTACAGACTGTTCTGATTTTGACAGATTCTGTTTTTCGTGTGTTGTTTGCTTATTTTGATGAATCTATGGCTAGTAAAATAGTTTATAAACCATAGAGAAGTTGGAATACAGTAGGTTTAACACCAATATAAATAAAGAATGAGTTCATTACAGTACCTTGAAGTGGTGTTCTGTTTTCTTTCGCTAACGGAGCTCGCGAGATTTTCTACTTTAAGTTTTGTTTTCTGAAGTTTTCAAGTTTTGGGTGAAAGATTTGATGGATTATGGAACAAGGAGTGGCAAGATCCTAAGCTTGGGGATTCCCAAGGCACCCGAAGATAATCAAAGGACACTGAGGGAGTCCAGGATTAGGGGTCTCTGGACAGCCGGACTATATCCTTTGGCCGGACTGTTGAACTATGAAGATACAAGATTGAAGGCTTCGTCTCGTGTCCGGATGGGACACTACTTGGCGTGGAAGGAAAGCTAGGCAATACGGATATGTATATCTCCTCCTTTGTAACCTACCTTGTGTAACCCTAGCCCCCTCCGGTGTCTATATAAACCGGAGGGTTTTAGTCCGTAGGACAACATACAATCATACCATAGGCTAGCTTCTAGGGTTTAGCCTCTCTGATCTCGTGGTAGATCAACTCTTGTAATACCCATATCATCAATAATAAATCAAGAAGGACGTAGGGTTTTACCTCCATCAAGAGGGCCCGAACCTGGGTAAAACATCGTGTTCCCTGCCTCCTGTTACCATCTGCCTTAGACGCACAGTTCGGGACCCCCTACCCGAGATCCGCCGGTTTTGACACCGATATTGGTGCTTTCATTGAGAGTTCCTCTGTGTCGTCGCCGTTAGTCTTGATGGCTCCTAAGATCATCGATAGCGATGCAGTCCAGGGTGAGACTTTTCTTCCCGGACAGATCTTTGTGTTCGGCGGCTTCGCACGGCGGGCGAACTCGCTTGGCCATCTGGAGCAGATCGAAAGTTACGCCCCTGGCCACCAGGTCAGGTTTGGAAGATTAAATTACACGACCGATATCCGCGGAGACTTGATCTTCGACGGATTCGAGCCTCTGCCTTGTGCGTCACACGGTCACGATGAGTACGATTTAGCTCTACCATCGGACAGTGTCCAGGAGATCGCACCGACAGCCGCTCCGACCCTCAATTCGGAGCTAGTTGCGCCGCCCATGGACAGGTGGATGGACCCCGCCACGGAGGCCTTATCCTCAGCGGCGATCGAGGCGAACATCGACCTTACCCCGCACGAGAGCCGTGTTGTCAAACTGCCGGATCCTTCTCCGGCCACGGACTCCGAACCGCCTGCGCCCGTTCCTAGCGAATCCGATTGGGCGCCGATCATGGAGTTTACCTCCACGGATATTTTTCAGCACTCGCCCTTTGGCGACATACTGAATTCATTAAGGTCTCTCTCCTTGTCAGGAGATTCCTGGCCGAACTATGCCCGACAGAATTGGGATGCGGATGACGAAGAAATTCGCCGCCCACCCACCACCCACTTAGTAGCCACTGTCGATGATTTAACCGACATGCTCGACTTCGACTTCGAAGACATCGACGGTATGGACGACGATGCAGGAGACGAACGGGAACTACTGCCCACAGGGCACCAGACGCCCACTTCATCACATGACGTATACATGGTGGACACACCAAAAGAAAACGACGACGAGGAACGGAAGGACGCAACAAAGGGTTGTCCCCTCAAGAAGCAGTCAAAGCGGCAGCGTAAGCGCCGCCCCAAATCCTGCCTCGGCAGAAACAACGATCATACAGACCCAGCGTTAGATCAGGGTGAACAATCGCCGGACCACGGCAACACGGAGAATCAAATGGAACAACCCGACTCTGTCAAAGACAATAATCCGGACGACATCACGCCGGACAGACACCTGGAGCAACAGAATGCTCATCAAAGGCTTGTTGCCACCGCGAGGAGTCTAAAAAAGCAGAAGCAAAGGCTCAAGGCTGCGCAAGACACACTCAGAATCAGATGGAGTAAAGTACTCAACACAGCGGCGAAGTACGGTGATAATCGCCACACCAAGAGCTACCCGAAGTGGAAGTTGCTACCTGAATTCGATGAGGAGGCCGTAGATCCCCCGCAACCAAAAATTAAAATGGCCATCCGGCCGGATAGACGACCTCACGGCCAACATAGAGCGGCGAACAATGCCGCACATAAACCAATACGCGATCCACGCGAGGGCTCGCTTCAAAAGGACGGTGCAACCAGATCCATTTATGGACCACGCAAGCGCGCTCCAGCATACGATGCAACACAACAAACATCAGAACACCACGGTACACCTAGATAAAGGGGTGCCGCACACCCCCTATGTTTCACCGATGAGGTGCTGTACCATGAATTTCCAGAGGGATTCAAACCTGTAAACATAGAGGCATACGACGGAACAACAGACCCTGGGGGTCTGGATTGAGGACTATATCCTCCATATCCATATGGCTCGAGGAGATGATCTCCACGCCATCAAATACTTACCCCTCAAGCTCAAAGGGCCAGCTTGGCACTGGCTTAAAAGCCTCCCCGAAAGCTCATTGGAAGCTGGGAAGAGCTCGAAGACGCTTTTCGGGCGAATTTTCAAGGGACTTATGTCCGACCTCCGGATGCGGACGATTTGAGTCATATAACTCAACAGCCCGGAGAGTCAGCCCGAAAGCTTTGGAATAGGTTTCTTACTAAAAAGAACCAAATAGTTAACTGTCCGGATGCCAAAGCCTTGGCAGCCTTTAAGCACAGCGTCCAAGACGAATGGCTTGCCAGACACCTCGGCCAAGAAAAGCCGAGAACAATGGCAGCATTAACAAGCCTCATGACCCGCTTTTGCATGGGCGAGAACAGCTGGCTAGCCCGATGCAACACCAGCGACCCAAGTACATCCGAAGTTAGAGACGAAAACGGGAAATCACGATGCAGCAAAAATAATAAGCGCTGGAATAAAGAAGACAACCCAAAGAGCACGGAGGTAAACGCCGGATTCAGAAGCTCTCGGCTAGATCAGCAAAAGCCGCCCTCTAAAGGCGCCAGAGATGAACTGTCCAGCTTAAACAAAATTCTGGAACAAATATGTCAGATCCATAGCACCCCCGATAAACCTGCAAATCATACCCACAGAGAATGTTGGGTCTTCAACCAGTCCGGCAAGCTCAACGCCGAACATAAGGGGCAGGATACACCAAGCGAAGACGAGGATGAGCCTCGCAAGCAAAACTCTGGGGAACAGAAGAAATTTCCACCAGAAGTCAAAACAATAAACGTGTTACACGTGATAAAGGGGATAGGCAAAGCGGCACTCCCAGATAAACATGCCCAAGGGCCTATCACCGCGGAGTTTTGCCACTGGCCATCTCAACCGATCACCTTCGACCATCAGGATTACTCAGCAAGTATCCGGAGAGAAGGATGGGCTTCCTTGATATTAGATCCGATAATTGACGGATACCACTTCACACGAGTCCTCATGGACGGCGGCAGCAACTTAAACCTGATATATCAGGACATAATCCGCAAAATGGGGATAGACCCAACGAAAATTTGCCGCACCAATACTACCTTTAGAGGAGTAACGCCAGGCCCAGGGGCTTATTGCACGGGCTCCCTACTACTAGGGGTTATATTCGGTTTCTCCGACAACTTCCGTAGAGAAACTTTAACCTTCCACATTGCTCTGTTCCAAAGTGGCTATCAAGCACTACTTGGACGCGAAGCTTTCGCTCGCTTTAACGCAATACCGCATGACGCTTCCCTCACGCTTAAGATGCCCGGTCCACGTGGCATCATTACAGTAAATGGAAATATTGAGCGACCCCTGCGCGCCGAAGAGAGTGCGGCTGCCTTGGCAGCCGCACACTAAAACAGCCTGACCAACAAAAGCATTCAACAGGTCGTCAAGACCACGGACACGGTTAGACGAGTCCGGCACAGCTATATGTAATTCATACAGGTTTGATGACCACACCCCCATTACAAATACAAGGGGCTCAACACGTGCATACAAGTGGCAATTTTTACTCATCTCAAACTGTAAATGGTTTCTTTAAACCTACCTTTTTGCACGACAACTTTTGACCTAAGTTCCTCTCTTTTACATATGACCATCGTGCTACACCCATCCAGGATACGGCACAACGGCACAGGCGCAGACGTGCAGCAGGGACCCGTTCAAAGGATTCTTTTTAGATTAAGACCCTGCGTCAACCTTTTTTACTGTCTCTTGTTGATACACATCCCTCGGATTCTCAGTACAATTGAGAAAGATGCTGGCGTCTTGGCATGTGGCCACGCCAGAACAATGCACGTACCTGGACACCAGGGGCTTCTTACAAAGGGCACTGTTTAGGCCCGGTTTACACCATAAAGACCGAATACCTTAGGGAGTGTTCGGCGTCGCGAGTTTGGCCTTATATGCATCAGCTTCGAATCATGTCTTTGGTCAAATGTTGGGTTTGCCCGGCTCCTGTGTTTTGCTGCCTTACGTTCCGCTCTATCGGCTAATGCGGCACCAGGAGAACTACTGCGATTGTGCCCTGGTTCATCCGGACGAGCACGTCAGTAGAGAAAGCCGAAAACTGACTGTCATGATATAGCGTGAGACTGGTCAACCACTCGATGACCTATCAGAATCTTAGAATTCCTCCGCCTTAACGAAGGGCCATTTCCCGGCGAGGCATGTACGCACCCCAAATTCGGGTGAGTGCGGAGCCACCAGGGGCTATATAGTAGCCCCACTGTCAAACTCCTATGGCTAAGCGAAACTGTTAAAGCATTATAGTCCGGTTGCCTAGTCCGCTGCGCTATCACCTCCCTATTAGGACCAAGACGTTGGATTAAGTGTGAATACGCGTCTTCTGCGAACACCCCCGCATTATATGCGTGGGGGCAGAAGCTGACGACTACAATCTTTCAGGATATATACATGTATACATAAACGGCCGCATAGGAGGCATCACAATACTTTCGGGCACAAGTATAAATACAGCCTTGATAAATTCAATAAAATATCGTTTTTACAATGGGAATACATGTCACTCAAACATAATATTCTTCGAGCACTGGGCCTCTATCAAACGAGCACCCTCAAGAACTTCTTCAAAAT
Source organism: Triticum urartu (assembly GCF_056163025.1). Lineage (NCBI taxonomy): Eukaryota > Viridiplantae > Streptophyta > Magnoliopsida > Poales > Poaceae > Triticum > Triticum urartu. Next base: position 95,927,137 of record NC_141873.1, on the reverse strand, counting down.
AGTGCTCGGCAGCCACTCGGCCTATGGCCGAACCCTGCGCCGCAACAGTGGTAGCATCCATCTCCGCCCAGTATGCTTTGACACAGGCAGAGGCCATCCGTGAGCCTTCTATGCACGCCAACCTCTTCATCTCATTGATGCGCGGCACCGCACCAAGGAACTGCTGCACTAAGCTGAAATAGTTGTTCGGCTTCGGCTTTTCCGGCCACAGATGATCTACGACGGACCTCATGGCGAGTTCGGACAATCTATTGAGTTCAGCCCATTCGGCAAGCTGATCAGTTAGTGGAAGTGGACGCTCTGGAACGTTAAACTGTGATCAGAATAGCTTGTCCACTTCACGTTCTGTTTTATCTCGGAAGTATCCGGCCGCATCGACAGCACTCGCCGTCAAATCCAGATATGCATCTGCCGAACTCCATAGTCGATCCAGAGGGGCATACCGCGGATCACCGAACTCCCTCCGCAGCAAAAAGGGCTTCCCAGCCACAATATCACCGGCTTCACGCAGCTCTTCCTTCTTCGCCCTCATGGCAGAGCGGGTGTCTTTGGCCGCCATTGTGGCCTTTTTGAGGTCCGTCGCCTTTGCTCGGTTCTCTTCTTCAAGGAACTGACAACGGTTGGCAGTGTCTTTTAACTTTACAGCCTTCTTGGCCATCTTCTCTTTGCTCTCGCAATGTGCGGCCTTCTCGGCTCTTAAACTCTTTGGCCGCCTTCAAAGCAGCCGCATTACTACTCCTTGCTTGTTCTTTGGCTCTGGCAAGTTCCACCCGAAGGGTCTCCACGGTGGCAGCTCCATCTGTAGTCAACACATATTAAAGATACTGGCATCACGCTACTCTTACTATGTGACATTCACCAGAAAACATCACTTACCCTGTGCCTCGTCAAGCCGCTTGTTAACAAGCTCGATGTCAGCATCCGCCGCATCCAGTTGCCGCTTTAGTTCGGCAAACTCATCAGTCCAGCTAGCCACCGGAGCTTCCACCACCTACACATAAAAGTAGTCCAGCTATTACATTGGACTATGACCCTCTGTTTGCTGCCGCTCTCGGCAACAACCAGAGTCTCAGGGGCTACTATCTACATAGGGCACACCTAAAAATGTGCAGTACTATCACAAATGTATATCATTTTATGTACCTCAAAGCCCGTTAGTAGACTCATAAATGCGTCATGCAACCCGCTTTCGGTGGACGAAATCCTTTCCATCACCGTACCCATCAACGTACAGTGTTCTTCCGAGATGGTCGCTCGCTTTAGCAGATCCCTCAGTGCGTCCGACCGCATACCAGACGGCGCCGGACTCCTTTGTTTGCTCTCTTCAAGAGTCGGATGCTGGGGACTTCGGGTGACTATAGGATTATCTTCTGGCCTCACCGGATCCGGAGAGGCCCTCCATGACGACACTTCAAGGTCGCCTGCTTCTTGAGCGAGGGAGTCCGGGGGAGGCGTTTCGCTCTCCATCATCTCCGGAAGAAGGTCCCCTGAAGACGAGCTCTGTTGAGAAGGGCTAAGATCCGAACTACAAGATAAACGCTTTGGTTATTTTCCTCAGACGTAAGGTAGAATACCTTTACTATTAAGTATTTTTTGATCACTTATGGCTCGTTAGAGGGCTGATCCCCGTGCGGACTTTGTGCGGCAAGAGCACCCCCCAAGGCAGGACCCTTTGTTGGAGACTCCTTCTCCCATTTGGAAGCCTTGGTTTTTGGATCTCCAGAGGCAGTCATTTTCCTTCCTCGGAGTGAGAGAAGGTTAGAATCTTTCCCTTGGTTACCCTCCCTCACGGGAACGCTCATTCCCTCGGTTGGAATTGGCAGCGATGGGGGCCCTCTTTCGCCCTCATTATTCCCCCTTTATCTTCCTTTGAGGGCTTCGGGCAAGGTGCTAGCTCGAGCATCTTTTCCAGTACCGGATTGTCCAAACCCTCAGGAAGGGGGGCCGAACACCGAATCATCTTCACCTTTGTTAGCCAGTCATGGTCAAAAAGCGATTTCTCAGAATGACGTCATGATAAATGAAAGACGGTGTGTTCGGCTAGAGGATTACTTACTTGGTCGGCGGTACGGTTGCTGCTTAGGCCCATGTCCTTGGTAGTATCCGGACACTCTATTTGGGGTCCGAAGAATGATTTATAAATCTCCTCATGCGTCAGGCCGAGGAAATTCTGAATAGTGCGCGGTCCTTCTGGATTGAACTCCCACATGCGGAGGGGCCGGCGTTTGCATGGCTGGACTCGACGAACCAGCATGACTTGCACTACCATAACCAAACTAAAATCTCCCTCGAAGAGACCTCAGATGCGGCTCTGCAATACGGGCACATCCTTGGCTGGGACCTAGCTCAGCCCCCTGCTGATCCATGACATCAGTTGTGGTGGAGGGCCTGAGCGGAAGGCGGGGGAAGCTACCCACTTGGCACTTCTAGGAGCGGTGATGTAGAACCACTCCTGTTGCCATAATCCGGACACCTCTAGAAAGGAACCTTTTGGCCATGGAGCTCCTGCAATCTTGCTTATTAATGCGCCTCCACACGCTGCATACTGCCCTTCGACCGTCTTCGGCTTCACATCAAAGGTCTTGAGCCACAGGCCGAAGTGAGGGGTAATGTGGATGAAGGACTCACATATGACAATAAATGCCGAGATGTGGAGAAAGGAATCCGGGGCTCGATCGTGGAAATCAAGCCCGTAATAGAACATCAAACCCCGTACGAAGGGATCCAAAGCGAGGCCTAGTCCTCGGAGGAAGTGGGAGATGAACACGACGTCTTCGTTGGGTTCAGGAGTAGGGACGACCTGCCCTCGGGCGGGCAGCCGATGTGAGACTTTGGCGGTCAGGTATCTTGCCTCCCTCAACTTCTTGATATCCTCTTTCATGATGGAGGAGGGCGTCCACCGGCCCTGGAGGCTGGATCCGGACATGATTGAAGATCCAAAGCACCTGACCTAGGCTTTGAGTGTTAGAACTCGAGGCGGGGGAGGGATTCGATTGAGCACGGGAGGAAAAAAGTAAAAGCCTTGTCCCTTTATAAAGAGGGTGAATATCAAGCGTCCTCCTCGTGGCCGTTTGGGACTTACCTAAAATCTAGGAGTCCTAGGCGTGGATGAGTTACCCACGCCCGTATTGATGAGAATCCCGTAATAAGGGGAACACGATCTCTGCTTTGACAAGACGTGTCAAGAAACTACCTCGCATTATGTGCGGGGCTAGTTAAAGAAAAACGGTTCGAATAATCGCCGAGCCATGGCATGATGTCATGTTGCCAAAACGTGTCAGCAGATCAGATTTGTGGAAATATTATTCTCTCTATGGTGGTATGTGGAACTTATTTTGCAGGGTCGGACACTATCCTTTTATTTGAACTCTTTTGTGGTATATCCGGAGGAGGAACCCGCCTTGCAATGCCGAAGACAACACTGCGCGCCGGACTCGTCGTCATTGAAGCCTGGTTCAGGGGCTACTGAGGGAGTCCAGGATTAGGAGTCTCCGGACAGCCGTACTAGATCCTTTGGCCGGACTGTTGGACTATGAAGATACAAGATTGAAGACTTCTTCTCGTGTCCGGATGGGACTCTACTTGGCGTGGAAGGCAAGCTAGGCAATACGGATATGTATATCTCCTCCTTTGTAACCGACCTTGTGTAACCCTAGCCCCCTCTGGTGTCTATATAAACCGGAGGGTTTTAGTCCGTAGGACAACATACAATCATACCATAGGCTAGCTTCTAGGGTTTAGCCTCTCCGATCTCGTGGTAGATCAACTCTTGTAATACCGATATCATCAAGAATAAATCAAGCAGGACGTAGGGTTTTACCTCCATCAAGAGGGCCTGAACCTGGGTAAAACATCGTGTTCCCTGCCTCCTGTTACCATCCGCCTTAGACGCACAGTTCGGGACCCCCTACCCGAGATCCGCCGGTTTTGACACCGACAGACACCTAAAATCCCAAGCTTGGGGATGCCCCGGAAGGCATCCCCTCTTTCGTCTACTTCCATCGGTAACTTTACTTGGAGCTATATTTTTATTTACCACATGATATGTGTTTTGCTTGGAGCGTCTTGTATTATTTGAGTATTTATTTGTTAGTTTTCCACAATAATCCTTGCTATACATACCTTTTCAGAGAGACACACATGATTCGGAAATTGTTAGAATACTCTATGTGCTTCACTTATATCTTTTGAGTTATATAGTTTTTGCTCTAGTGCTTCACTTGTATCTTTTAGGGCACGGTGGTGGATTTGTTTTATACAAACTATTGTTCTCTCATGCTTCACTTAGATTATTTTGAGAGTCCTACAAAACAGCGTGGTAATTTGCTTTAATTATGTTAGTCATTCCAGATTAATGAAAAAAATTCTTATGAGTGTGTTGAATACTATGAGAAGTTCGATACTTGATAATTGTTTTGAGATATGGAGATGGTGATATTAGAGTCGTGCTAATTGAGTAGTTGTGAATTTGAGAAATGCTTGTGTTGAAGGTTGTGATTCCCGTAGCATGCACGTATGGTGAACCGTTATATGAAGAAGTTGGAGCATGATTTATTTATTGATTGTCTTCCTTATGAGTGGCGGTCGGGGACGAGCGATGGTCTTTTCCTACCAATCTATCCCCCTAGGAGCATGCGTGTAGTACTTTGCTTCGATAACTAATAGATTTTTGCAATAAGTATGTGAGTTCCTTATGACTAATGTTGAGTCCATGGATTATACACACTCTCACCCTTCCACCATTGCTGGCCTCTCTAATACCGCGCACCTTTCGCCGGTATCATACACCCACCATATACCTTCCTCAAAACAGCCACCATACCTACCTATCATGGCATTTCCATAGCCATTCCGAGATATATTTCCATGCAACTTTCCACCGTTCCGTTTACTATGACACGCTCCATCATTGTCATATTGCTTTGCATGATCATGTAGTTGACATTTTAGTTGTGGCAAAGCCACTGTTCGTAATTCTTTCGTACAAGTGACTCATGCATCATTGCTATCCCGGTATACCGCCGGTGTTGGGGAACGTTGCAGAAAACAAAAAATTTCCTACGGTTTCACCAAGATCCATCTATGAGTTCATCTAGCAACGAGTGATCGGATTGCATCTACATACCTTTGTAGATCATGCGCGGAAGCGTTCAAAGAACGGGGATGAGGAAGTCGTACTCGACGTGATCCAAATCACTGGAGATCCTAGCGCCGAACGGACGACACCTCCACGTTCAACACACGTACGGTCAGCATGACGTCTCCTCCTTCTTGATCCAGCAAGGGGGAAGGAGAGGTTGATGAAGATCCAGCAGCACGACGGCGTGGTGGTGGATGCACGGGTCACGGCAGCAAGGCTTCGCCGTTCTACTACGAGAGGGAGAGGTGTATCAGGGGAGAGGGAGGCGCCAAGACTCAAGGGGTGCGGCTGCACCTCCCTTCCCCCCTTTATATTGGCTCCCCTAGGGGGGGCGGCCCTAGGAGATGGGATCTCCTAGGGGGGCGGCGGCCAAGGGTGGAGTGTCCCCCAAGGCAAGTGGGGCGCCCCCACCCTAGGGTTTCCAACCCTAGGCACAGGGGGTGGGCCAAGGGGGGCGCACCAGCCCACTATGGGATGGTTCCCCTCCCCACTTCAGCCCATGGGGCCCTCCGGGATGGATGGCCCCACCCGATGGACCCCCGGGACCCTTCCGGTGGTCCCGGTACAATACCGGTGACCCCGAAATTCTCCCGATGGCCGAAACTGCACTTCCTATATATAATTCTTCACCTCCGGACCATTCCGGAACTCCTCGTGACGTTCGGGATCTCATCCGGGACTCCGAAAAACTTTTGGGTTACTGCATATTCATATCTCTACAACCCTAGCATCACCAAACCTTAAGTGTGTAGACCCTACGGGTTCGGGAGACATGTAGACATGACCGAGACGACTCTCCGGTCAATAACCAACAGCGGGATCTGGATACCCATGTTGGCTCCCACATGCTCCTCGATGATCTCATCGGATGACCACGATGTCGAGGATTCAAGCAACCCCATATACAATTCCCTTTGTCAATCGGTACGTTACTTGCCCGAGATTCGATCGTCGGTATCCCAATACCTCGTTCAATCGCGTTACCGGCAAGTCACTTTACTCGTACCGTAATGCATGATCCTGTGACCAGACACTTGGTCACTTTGAGCTCATTATGATGATGCATTACCGAGTGGGCCCAGAGATACCTCTCCGTCATACGGAGTGACAAATCCCAGTCTTGATCCGTGTCAACCCAACAGACACTCTCGGAGATACCCGTAGTATACCTTTATAGTCACCCAGTTACGTTGTGACGTTTGGTACACCCAAAGTACTCCTACGGTATCCGGGAGTTACACGATCTCATGGTCTAAGGAAAAGATACTTGACATTGGAAAAACTCTAGCAAACGAACTATACGATCTTGTGCTATGTTTAGGATTGGGTCTTGTCCATCACATCATTCTCCTAATGATGTGATCTCGTTATCAATGACATCCAATGTCCATAGTCAGGAAACCATGACTATCTGTTGATCAACGAGCTAGTCAACTAGAGGCTTACTAGGGACATGTTGGTGTCTATGTATTCACACATGTATTATGATTTCTGGATAACACAACTATAGCATGAATAAAAGACAATTATCATGAACAAGGAAATATAATAATAATCCTTTTATTATTGCCTCTAGGGCATATTTCCAACAGTCTCCCACTTGCACTAGAGTCAATAATCTAGTTACATTGTGATGAATCGAACACCCATGGAATTCTGGTGTTGATCATGTTTTGCTCTTGGGAGAGGTTTAGTCAATGGATCTGCTACATTCAGGTCCGTATGTACTTTACAAATATCTATGTCTCCATCTTGAACATTTTAACGAATGGAGTTGAAGCGACGCTTGATGTGCCTGGTCTTCTTGTGAAACCTGGGCTCCTTGGCAAGTGCAATAGCTCCAGTGTTGTCACAGAAGAGTTTGTTTGGCCCCGACGCATTGGGTATGACTCCTAGGTCGGTGATGAACTCCTTCACCCAAATTGCTTCATGCGCTGCCTCCGAGGCTGCCATGTACTCCGCTTCACATGTAGATCCCGCCACGATGCTCTGCTTGCAACTGCACCAGCTTACTGCCCCACCATTCAAAATATACACGTATCCGGTTTGTGACTTAGAGTCATCCAAATCTGTGTCGAAGCTAGCGTCGACGTAACCCTTTACGACGAGCTCTTCGTCACCTCCATAAACGAGAAACATTTCCTTAGTCCTTTTCAGGTACTTCAGGATATTCTTGACCGCTGTCCAGTGTTCCTTGCCAGGATTACTTTGGTACCTACCTACCAAATTTATGGCAAGGTTTACATCAGGTCTGGTACACAGCATGGCATACCTAATAGAACCTATGGCTGAGGCATAGGGGATGACACTCATCTCTTCTATATCTTCTGCCGTGGTCGGACATTGAGCTGAGCTCAATTTCACACCTTGCAACACAGGCAAGAACCCCTTCTTAGACTGATCCATATTGAACTTCTTCAATATCTTATCAAGGTATGTGCTTTGTGAAAGACCTATGAGGCGTCTTGATCTATCTCTATAGATCTTGATGCCTAATATATAAGCAGCTTCTCCAAGGTCCTTCATTGAAAAACTCTTATTCAAGTAGGCCTTAATGCTGTCCAAAAGCTCTATATCATTTCCCATCAAAAGTATGTCATCTACATATAATATGAGAAATTCTACAGAGCTCCCACTCACTTTATTGTAAACGCAGGCTTCTCCATAAGTCTGCATAAACCCAAACGCTTTGATCATCTCATCAAAGCGAATGTTCCAACTCCGAGATGCTTGCACCAGCCCATAAATCGAGCGTTGGAGCTTGCACACCTTGTCAGCATTCTTAGGATCGACAAAACCTTCCGGCTGCATCATATACAATTCTTCCTTAAGGAAACCATTAAGGAATGCCGTTTTGACGTCCATTTGCCATATCTCATAATCATAGAATGCGGCAATTTCTAACATGATTCGGACGGACTTCAGCTTCGCTACCGGCGAGAAAGTCTCATCGTAGTCAACCCCTTGAACTTGTCGATAACCCTTAGCGACAAGCCGAGCTTTATAGATGGTCACATTACCATCCGTGTCTGTCTTCTTCTTAAAGATCCATTTATTTTCTATGGCTCGCCGCTCAACGGCCAAGTCAGTCAAAGTCCATACTTCGTTTTCATACATGGATCCTATCTCGGATTTCATGGCTTCCAGCCATTTGTCGGAATCCGGGCCCGCCATCGCTTCTTCATAGTTCGAAGGTTCACCGTTGTCTAACAACATGATTTCCAAGACAGGGTTGCCGTACCACTCTGGTGCGGAACGTGTCCTTGTGGACCTACGAAGTTCAGTAGCAACTTGATCTGAAGTTTCATGATCATCATCATTAACTTCCTCTCTAGTCGGTGCAGGCACCTCAGGAACATTTTCTTGAGTTGCGCCATTTTCCGGTTCAAGAGGTAATACTTCATCAAGTTCTACTTTCCTCCCACTTACTTCTTTCAAGAGAAACTCCTTCTCTAGAAAGGATCCATTCTTGGCAACAAAGATCTTGCCTTCGGATCTGAGGTAGAAGGTATACCCAATAGTTTCTTTAGGGTATCCTATGAAGACGCATTTTTCCGACTTGGGTTGGAGCTTTTCAGGTTGAAGTTTCTTGACATAAGCATCGCATCCCCAAACTTTTAGAAACGACAGCTTAGGTTTCTTCCCAAACCATAATTCATACGGTGTCGTCTCAACGGATTTTGACGGAGCCCTATTTAAAGTGAATGCGGCAGTCTCTAAAGCATAGCCCCAAAATGATAGTGGTAAATCGGTAAGAGACATCATATATCGCACCATATCTAATAGAGTGCGATTACGACGTTCGGACACACCATTACGCTGAGGTGTTCCAGGCGGCGTGAGTTGTGAAACTATTCCACTTTTTCTTAAGTGTGTGCCAAATTCGTGACTCAAGTATTCTCCTCCACGATCTGATCGCAAGAACTTGATTTTCCTGTCACGTTGATTCTCAGCCTCACTCTGAAATTCCTTGAACTTTTCAAAGGTCTCAGACTTGTGTTTCATTAAATAGACATACCCATATCTACTCAAGTCATCAGTGAGGGTGAGAACATAACGATAACCACCGCGAGCCTCAACACTCATTGGACCGCATACATCAGTATGTATGATTTCCTATAAGTTGGTTGCTCGCTCCATTGTTCCTAAGAACGGAGTCTTGGTCATTTTACCCATGAGGCATGGTTCACACGTGTCAAATGATTCGTAATCAAGAGACTCTAAAAGTCCATCTGCATGGAGCTTCTTCATGCGGTTGACACCTATGTGACCAAGGCGGCAGTGCCACAAGTATGTGGGACTATCATTATAAACCTTACATCTTTTGGTACTCACACTATGGATATGTGTAGCATTACGCTCGAGATTCATTAAGAATAAACCATTCACCATCGGAGCATGACCATTAAACATATCTCTCATATAAATAGAACAACCATTATTCTCGGATTTAAATGAGTAGCCATCTCGTATTAAACGAGATCCTGATACAATGTTCATGCTCAAACTTGGCACTAAATAACAATTATTGAGGTTCAAAACTAATCCCGTAGGTAAATGTAGAGGTAGTGTGCCGACGGCGATCACATCGACCTTGGAACCATTCCCGACGCGCATTGTCACCTCGTCCTTCGCCAGTCTCCGCTTATTCCGCAGCTCCTGCTTTGAGTTACAAATGTGAGCAACTGCACCGGTATCAAATACCCAGGAGATACTACGAGTACTGGTAAGGTACACATCAATTACATGTATATCACATATACCTTTCGTTTTGCCGGCCTTCTTGTCCGCTAAGTATTTGGGGCAGTTCCACTTCCAGTGACCACTTTCCTTGCAATAAAAGCACTCAGTCTCGGGCTTGGGTCCATTCTTTGGCTTCTTCCCGGTAGCTTGCTTGCCGGGCGTGGCAACTCCCTTGCCTTCCTTCTTGAAGTTCTTCTTACCCTTGCCTTTCTTGAACTTAGTGGTTTTATTCACCATCAACACTTGATGTTCCTTTTTGACTTCTACCTCTGCTGATTTCAGCATTGCAAATACTTCAGAAATGGTCTTTTCCATCCCCTGCATATTGAAGTTCATCACAAAGCTCTTGTAGCTCGGTGGAAGCGACTGAAGGATTCTGTCAATGACCGCGTCATCCAGGAGATTAACTCCCAGCTGAGTCAAGCGGTTATGTAACCCTGACATAGTGAGTATGTGCTCACTGACAGAACTATTTTCCTCCATCTTACAGCTGAAGAACTTGTCGGAGACTTCATATCTCTCGACCCGGGCATGAGCTTGAAAAACCATTTTCAGCTCTTCGAACATCTCATATGCTCTGTGTCTCTCAAAACGTTTTTGGAGCCCCGGTTCTAAGCTGTAAAGCATGCCACACTGAACGAGGGAGTAATCATCGGTACGTGTCTGCCAAGCGTTCATAACGTCTTGTTCTGCAGGGAGAGCAGGTGTTTCACCTAGCGGTGCTTGTAGGATATAATCTTTCTTGGCAGCTATGAGGATGATCCTCAGGTTCCGGACCCAGTCCATATAGTTGCTGCCATCGTCTTTCAGCTTGGTTTTCTCTAGGAACGCGTTGAAGTTGAGGACAACATTGGCCATTTGATCTACAATACATGTTGTAAAGATTTTAGACTAAGTTCATGATAATTAAGTTCATCTAAATCAAATTATTCAATGAACTCCCACTCATATAGACATCCCTCCGGTCATCTAAGTATAACATGATCCGAGTTAACTAGGCCGTGTCCGATCATCATGTGAGATGGACTAGTCAACATCGGTGAACATCTTCATGTTGATCGTATCTTCTATACGACTCATGCTCGACCTTTCGATCTTCTGTGTTCTGAGGCCATGTCTGTACATGCTAGGCTCATCAAGTCAACCTAAGTGTTTGCATGTGTAAATCTGTCTTACACCCGTTGTATGTGAACGTTGGAATCTATCACACCCGATCATCACGTGGTGCTTCGAAACAACGAACTGTCACAATGGTGCACAGTTAGGGGGAACACTTTCTTGAAATTATTATGAGGGATCATCTTATTTACTACCGTCGTTCTAAGTAAACAAGATGCAAAAACATGATAAACATCACATGCAATCAAATAATAATAGTGACATGATATGGCCAATATCACATAGCTCCTTTGATCTCCATCTTGGGGCTCCATGATCATCTTGTCACCGGCATGACACCATGATTTCCATCATCATGATCTCCATCATCGTGTCTCCATGAAGTTGCTCAACAACTATTACTTCTACTACTATGGCTAACACGTTTAGAAATAAAGTAAAGTAATTTACATGGCGTTTCTCAATGACACGGAGGTCATACAAAAAATAAAGACAACTCCTATGGCTCCTGCCGGTTGTCATACTCATCGACATGCAAGTCGTGATTCCTATTACAATAGCATGAACATCTCATACATCACATATATATCATTCATCATTCATCACAACTTTGGCCATATCACATCACAAAACACTTGCTGCAAAAACAAGTCAGACGTACTCTAATTATTGTTGCAAGTTTTACGTGGCTGCAATAGGGTTCTAGCAAGAACGTTTTCTTACCTACGTGAAAGCCACAACGTGATTTGTCAACTTCTATTTACCCTTCATAAGGACCCTTTTCATCGAATCCGCTCCAACTAAAGTGGGAGAGACAGACACCCGCCAGCCACCTTATGCAACTAGTGCATGTTAGTCGGTGGAACGGGTCTCACGTAAGCGTACGTGTAAGGTTGGTCCGGGCCACTTCATCCCACAATACCGCTGAAGCAAAATAAGACTAGTAGCGGCAAGAAAGTTGACAACATCTACGCCCACAACAAATTGTGTTCTACTCGTGCAAAGAGAACTACTCATAGACCTAGCTCATGATGCCACTATTGGGGAACGTTGCAGAAAACAAAAAATTTCCTACGGTTTCGCCAAGATCCATCTATGAGTTCATCTAGCAACGAGTGATCGGATTGCATCTACATACCTTTGTAGATCACGCGCGGAAGCGTTCAAAGAACGGGGATCAGGAAGTCGTACTCGACGTGATCCAAATCACCGGAGATCCTAGCGCCGAACAGACGGCACCTCCGCGTTCAACACACGTACGGTCAGCGTGATGTCTCCTCCTTCTTGATCCAGCAAGGGGGAAGGAGAGGTTGATGAAGATCCAGCAGCACGACAGCGTGGTGGTGGATGCAGGGGTCACCGCAGCAGGGCTTCGCCGTTCTACTACGAGAGGGAGAGGTGTATCAGGGGAGAGGGAGGCGCCAAGACTCAAGGGGTGCGGCTGCCCCTCCCTCCCCCCTTTATATAGGCTCCCCTAGGGGGGCGCCGGCCCTAGGAGATGGGATCTCCTAGGGGGGGCGGCGGCCAAGGGTGGAGTGGCCCCCAAGGCAAGTGGGGCGCCCCCCCCACCCTAGGGTTTCCAACCCTAGGCGCAGGGGGTGGGCCAAGGGGGGCGCACCAGCCCATTATGGGCTGGTTCCCCTCCCCACTTCAGCCCATGGGGACCTCCGGGATGGGTGGCCCCACCCGGTGGACCCCCGGGACCCTTCCGGTGGTCCAGGTACAATACCGGTGACCCTGAAATTCTCCCGATGGCTGAAACTGCACTTCCTATATATAATTCTTCACCTCCGGACCATTCCGGAACTCCTCATGACGTCCGGGATCTCATCCCGGACTCCGAACAACTTTCGGGTCACTGCATATTCATATCCCTACAACCCTAACGTCACCGAACCTTAAGTGTGTAGACCCTACGGGTTCGGGAGACATGTAGACATGACCGAGACGACTCTCCGGTCAATAACCAACAGCGGGATCTGGATACCCATGTTGGCTCCCACATGCTCCTCGATGATCTCATCGGATGAACCATGATGTCGAGGATTCAAGCAACCCCGTATACAATTCCCTTTGTCAATCGGTATGTTACTTGCCCGAGATTCGATCGTCGGTATCCCAATACCTCGTTCAATCTCGTTACCGGCAAGTCACTTTACTCGTACCGTAATGCATGATCCCGTGACCAGACACTTGGTCACTTTGACCTCATTATGATGATGCATTACCGAGTGGGCCCAGAGATACCTCTCCATCATACGGAGTGACAAATCCCAGTCTTGATCCGTGTCAACCCAACAGACACTCTCGGAGATACCCGTAGTATACCTTTATAGTCACCCAGTTACGTTGTGATGTTTGGTACACCCAAAGCACTCCTACGGTATTCGGGAGTTACACGATCTCATGGTCTAAGGAAAAGATACTTGACATTGGAAAAACTCTAGCAAACAAACTATACGATCTTGTGCTATGTTTAGGATTGGGTCTTGTCCATCACATCATTCTCCTAATGATGTGATCTCGTTATCAATGACATCCAATGTCCATAGTCAAGAAACCATGACTATCTGTTGATCAACGAGCTAGTCAACTAGAGTCTTACTAGGGACATGTTGGTGTCTATGTATTCACACATGTATTACGATTTCCGGATAACACAATTATAGCATGAATAAAAGAAAATTATCATGAACAAGGAAATATAATAATAATCCTTTTATTATTGCCTCTAGGGCATATTTCCAACAGCTGGAGGCATTCATATAGAGTCATAATTTGTTCTAGTATCGAGTTGTAATCATTGAGTTGTAAATAAATAGAAGTGTGATGATCATCATTCATAGAGTATTGTCCCAAAAAGAGAGAGAGAGAGAGAGAAAGGCCAAAAAAGGGAGGCCAAAAAAAATATAATAAGGGACAATACTACTATCCTTTTTCCACACTTGTGCTTCAAAGTAGCACCATGATCTTCATGATAGAGAGTCTCCTATGTTATCACTTTCATATACAAGTGGGAATTTTTCATTATAGAACTTGGCTTGTATATTCCAATAATGGGCTTCCTTAAAATGCCCTAGGTCTTCTTGAGCAAGCGAGTTGGATGCACACCCACTTAGTTCTTTTCGTTGAGCTTTCATATACTTATAGCTTTAGTGCATCCGTTGCATGGCAATCCCTACGCACTCACATTGATATCTATTGATGGGCATCTCCATAGCCCGTTGATACGCCTAGTTGATGTGAGACTGTATTCTCCCTTTTTGTCTTCTCCACAACCACCATGCTATTCCACATATAGTGCTATGTCCATGGCTCACGCTCATGTATTGCGTGAAGTTTGAAAAAGTTTGAGAACACCAAAAGTATGAACAATTGCTTGGCTTGTCATTGGGGTTGTGCATGATTTAAATACTTTGTGTGGTGAAGATGGAGCATAGCCAGACTATATGATTTTGTACGGATAAGTTTCTTTGGCCATGTTATTTTGAAGAGACATAATTGCTTAGTTAGTATGTTTGAAGTATTATTATTTCTATGTCAATATTGAACTTTTGTCTTGAATCTTTCGGATCTGAATATTCATACCACAATTAATAGAATTACATTGAAATTATGCCAAGTAGCATTCCACATCAAAAATTCTGTTTTTATCATTTACCTACTCGAGGACGAGCAGGAATTAAGCTTGGGGATGCATGATACGTCTCCAACATATCTATAATTTTTTATTGTTCCATGCTATATTATATCCAGTTTTGGACATTATTGGGCTTTATTATACAATTTTATATTATTTTTGGGACTAACCTATTAACCGGAGGCCTAGCCCAGAATTGCTGTTTTTTTGCCTATTTCAGACTTTCGCAGAAAAAGAATATCAAACGGAGTCCAAACGGAATGAAACCTTCGGGAACGTGATTTTCGGAACGAACATGATCCAGAGGACTTGGACCCTACGTCAAGAAAGCAATCAGGAAGGCACGAGGTAAGGGGGTGCGCCTACCCCCAGGCGCGCCCTCCACCCTCATGGGGCCCATGTTGCTCCACCGACGTACTTCTTCCTCCTGTATATACCTATGTACCCCCAAACTTCCAGATACGGAGCCAAAACTCTAATTCCACCGCCGTAACCTTCTGTATCCATGAGATCCCATCTTGGGCCTTTTCCGGAGCTCCGCCGGAGGGGGCGTCGATCACGGAGGGCTTCTACATCAACACCATAGCCTCTCCGATGAAGTGTGAGTAGTTTACTTCATACCTTCGGGTCCATAGTTATTAGCTAGATGGCTTCTTCTCTCTTTTTGGATCTCAATACAAAGTTCTCCCCCTCTCTTGTGGAGATCTATTCGATGTAATCTTATTTTGCGGTGTATTTGTTGAGATCGATGAATTGTGGGCTGATGATCAAGTTTATCTATGAACAATATTTGAATCTTCTCTGAATTCTTTTATGTATGATTGGTTATCTTTGCAAGTCTCTTCGAATTATCAGTTTGGTTTAGCCTACTAGATTGATCTTTCTTGCAATGGGAGAAGTGCTTAGCTTTAGGTCCAACCTTGCAGTGTCCTTTCCTAGTGACAGTAGGGGCAGCAAGGCACATATTGTATTTTTGCCATCGAGGATAACAATATGGGGTTTATTTCATATTGCATGAGTTTATCCCTCTACATCATGTCATCTTGCTTAAAGCGTTACTCTGTTCTTGTGAACTTAATACTCTAGATGCATGCTGGATATCGGTCGATGTGTGGAGTAATAGTAGTATATGCAGGCAGGAGTCGGTCTACTTGTCTCGGACGTGATGCCTATATACATGATCATACCTAGATATTCTCATAACTATGCTCAATTGTGTCAATTGCTCAACAATAATTTGTTTACCCACCGTAATACTTATGCTCTCGAGAGAAGCCACTAGTGAAACCTATGGCCCCCGGGTCTATTTTCCATCATATTAATCTTCCATCAACAATCTATTTCCTTTTCCTTTTATTTTGCTTTCTTTACTTTGCATATTTATCATAAAAATACCAAAAATATTATCTTATCATATCTATCAGATCTCACTTTCGTAAGTGACCGTGAAGGGATTGACAACTCCTTTATTGCGTTGGTTGCGAGGATTTTATTTGTTTGTGTAGGTGCGAGGGACTCGTGCGTGGCTTCCTACTGGATTGATACCTTGGTTCTCAAAAATAGTGGGAAATACTTACGCTACTTTTCCGCATCACCCTTTCCTCTTCAAGGGAAAACCAACGCAGTGCTCAAGAGGTAGCACACCCTAGGACACACAAGTTGATCATTGATCTCTTAGCCGTGTGCGGTGCCCCCCTCCACCATAATCCACCTCGATCATATCATCGTAGTGCTTAGGCGAAGCCCTGCGCTGGTAGCTTCATAATCATCTTCATCACGCCGTCGTGCTGACGAAGCTCTTCCTCGACACTCAGCTGGATCGAGAGTTCATGGGACGTCACCGAGCCGAACGTGTGCAGATCGCGGAGGTGCCGTACTTTCGGTACTAGGATCGGTTGAATCATGAAGACGTACGACTACATCAACTGCATTGTCATCATGCTTCCGCTTATGGTCTACGAGGGTACGTGGACAAGACTCTTCCCATCTCATTGCTATGCATCACCATGATAGATCTTGTGTGTGCGTAGGGAAAAAAATTAAATTACTGCGTTCCCCAACAATGGCATCCGAGCCAGGTCTATGCGTAGATGTTATATGCACGAGTAGAACACAAAGGAGTTGTGGGCGTGGGTATATACATATGGCTTGTCGTCACTAGTTGATTTTTGATTCAGCGGTATTGTTGGATGACGCGGCCCAGACCAACATTACGCGTACGCTTACGCGAGACTGGTTCTACCGACGTGCTTCGCACACACGTGGCTGGGGGGTGTCAGTTTCTCCAACTTTAGTTGAATCGGATTCAATGAATAGGGTTCTTTCTGAAGATCAAAAATCAATCACTATACCACGTTGTGGTTTTTGATGCGTAGGTAAGAACGGTTCTTGCTCAGCCCGTAGCAACCACATAAAACTTGCAACAACAAAGTAGAGGACGTCTAACTTGTTTTTGCAGGGCATGTTGTGATGTGATATGGTCAAGACATGATGCTAAATTTTATTGTATGAGATGATCATGTTTTGTAACACAGTTATCGGCAACTGGCAGGAGCCATATGGTTGTCACTTTATTGTATGAAATGCAATCGCCATGTAATTGCTCGACTTTATCACTAAGTGGCAGTGATAGTCGTAGAAGCAATAGTTGGTGAGATGACAATGATGCTTCGATGGAGATCAAGGTGTCAAGCCGGTGACGATGGTGATCATGACGGTGCTTTGGAGATGGAGATCAAAGGCACAAGATGATGATGGCCATATCATATCACTTATATTGATTGCATGTGATGTTTATCCTTTATGCATCTTACTTTGCTTAGTTCGACAGTAGCATTATAAGATGATCTCTCACTAAATTTCAAGGTATAAGTGTTCTCCCTGAGTATGCACCGTTGCTATAGTTCGTCGTGCCGAGACACCACGTGATGATCAGGTGTGATATGCTCTACGTTCACATACAATGGGTGCAAGCCAGTTTTGCACACGCAGAATACTCGGGTTAAACTTGACGAGCCTAGCATATGCAGATATGGCCTCCGAACACTAAGACCAAAAGGTCGAGCGTGAATCATATAGTAGATATGATCAACATAGTGATGTTCACCATTGAAAACTAATCCATCTCACGTGATGATCGGACATGGTTCAGTTGATATGGATCACATGATCATTTAGATGATTAGAGAGATGTCTATCTAAGTGGGAGTTCTTAAGTAATTTGATTAATTGAACTTTAATTTATCATGAACTTAGTACTTGATAGTATTTTGCATGTCTATGTTGTTGTAGATAGATGGCCCATGCTATTGTTCCATTGAATTTTAATGTGTTCCTAGAGAAAGCTAAGTTGAAAGATGATGGTAGCAACTACACAGACTGGGTCCGTAACTTGAGGATTATCCTCATTGCAGCACAGAAGAATTACGTCATGGAAGCACCGCTAGGTGACAAACCCGCTACAGGAGCAACACCAGATGTTGTGAACACCTGGCAAAGCAAAGCTGATGACTACTTGATAGTTCAGTGTGCCATGCTTTACAGCTTAGAACTGGGACTTCAACGATGTTTTGAACGTCATGGAGCATATGAGATGTTCCAGGAGTTGAAGTTAATATTTCAAGCAAATGCCCGGATTGAGAGATATGAAGTCTCCAATAAGTTCTACAGCTACAAAATGGAGGAGAATAGTTCTGTCAGTGAACATATACTCAGAATGTCTGGGTACCACAACCACTTGACTCAGCTGGGAGTTAATCTTCCTGATGATAGTGTCATTGACAGATTTCTTCAATCACTGCCACCAAGCTACAAGAGCTTCGTGATGAACTACAATATGCAAGGGATGGATAAGACGATTCCTGAGCTCTTCGCAATGCTAAAAGCTGCGGAGGTAGAAATCAAGAAGGAGCATCAAGTGTTGATGGTCAACAAGACCACCAGTTTCAAGAAAAGGGTAAAGGGAAGAAGGGGAACTTCAAGAAGAACAACAAGCCAGTTGTTGCTCTAGTGAAGAAACCCAAGTTTGGACCTAAACCTGAGACTGAGTGCTTCTACTGCAAAGGGACTGGTCACTGGAACCGGAATTATCCCAAGTATTTGGCGGAGAAGAACGATGGAAAAGTGAAAGGTATATTTGATATACATGTTATTGATGTGTACCTTACTAATGCTCGCAGTAGCGCCTGGGTATTTGATACTGGTTCTGTTGCTAATATTTGCAACTCGAAGCAGGGGCTACGGATTAAGTGAAGATTGGCTAAGGACGAGGTGACGATGCGCGTGAGAAATGGTTCCAAAGTCGATGTGATCGTCGTCGGCACGCTACCTCTACATCTACCTTCAGGATTAGTTTTAGCCCTAAATAATTGTTACTTGGTGCCAGCGTTGAGCATGAACATTATATCTGGATCTTGTTTGATGCAAGACGATTATTCATTTAAATTAGAGAATAATGGTTGTTCTATTTATATGAGTAATATCTTTTAGGGAAAATTCCATTTTGCCCCCTAACTTGAGCCACCACCTGGCATTTGCCCCTAATTTTTGGGTATGCTCAAAAATACCCCTCTCCCGTCTGTTGCCCTTACAGAAATACCCTCCGCACTGTTTCCGTCGGGTCAAGGGTGTTTGACCGGTAACTGGACATCAGTTGGACATTTTAGCCCTTTCTCCTTACATGTGGGCCCGTCTCAAACGCTATCCACGAGCTCACTCTGTTTCCTCTACCTCGTGATGCATCTCTTCTCTGTAGCTTGGAGATTCACCAGCCGTGCACGAACTACAACCTTCTAGAGCATGGGGAGTGAAGCTGTGTTGATGTGCACCTCAGGCATGTCGTCCGCGAGCTCTCCTATCGCCGTGGAGGTTAGTTTTCCTTCTCTGATCTATGGATTTCTCATTAGGGTTTGATCTCAAATTGGGGATTTTCTCGCTTGTTGGTCGATCGGGCCGGCATAGTGCAGTTCTCGTCCGAGTTCTACATGTCGGATCTGAGCTATTGCGGCCTTGAGAAGCTTTCGAAGCACCGATGCCCGAGGCACGGGCTCGTTCCCGCTCGCCATGTCGCCTGGGGAGGAGCAAGCATGGGGATACGATTTCTTGGATGCCCACTTGATGTAATTTGTTAGAATTTGTTTGTTTTGCTTTGCGAAGATTGCATTTTGATGATTTTTTGGATGTTGCAGCTTCCTGATGAATGTGAATGGGCTGTTTGGGTCAACGCTCCTCCTCTAGATCTTGTTGGGCATGCTTTTGAGACACTGCATGATGGGCTAGAAGCAAGTTGGCTCAAAGCTCATCATTTAGAGAGGAGGGTGACATATCTGGGAGAGAAAAATAAGAAGCTAAAGCTAGAGATGAAGAAGATGCATGATCAGATGGAAACATGGGCATTTCTGATGATAATTGTGAAGGAAATATGCCCTAGAGGCAATAATAAAGTTGTTATTTATATTTCCTTATATCATGATAAATGTTTATTATTCATGCTAGAATTGTATTAACCAGAAACTTAGTACATGTGTGAATACATAGACAAACAGAGTGTCACTAGTTTGCCTCTACTTGACTAGCTCATTGAATCAATGATGGTTATGTTTCCTAACCATAGACATGAGTTGTCATTTGATTAACGGGATCACATCATTAGAGAATGATGTGATTGACTTGACCCATCCGTTAGCTTAGCACGATGATCGTTTAGTTTGTTGCTATTGCTTTCTCCATAACTATACATGTTCCTATGACTATGAGATCATGCAACTCCCGAATACCGGAGGAACACTTTGTGTGCTACCAAACGTCACAACGTAACTGGGTGATTATAAAGGTGCTCTATAGGTGTCTCCGATGGTGTTTGTTGAGTTGGCATAGATCAAGATTAGGATTTGTCACTCTGATTGTTGGAGAGGTATCTCTGGGCCCTCTCGGTAATGTGCATCACAATAAGCCTTGCAAGAAATGTAGCTAAAGAGTTAGTTACGGGATGTAGCATTACGGAACGAGTAAAGAGACTTGTCGGTAACGAGATTGAACTAGGTATTGAGATACCGATGATCGAATCTCGGGCAAGTAACATACCGATGACAAAGGGAACAACGTCTGTTGTTATGCGGTTTGACCGATAGAGATCTTTGTAGAATATGTAGGAACCAATATGAGCATCCAGGCTCCGCTATTGGTTATTGACTGGAGATGAGTCTCGGTAATGTCTACATAGTTCTCGAACCCGTAGGGTCCGCACGCTTAACGTTCGGTGACTTTCGGTATTACGAGTTTATGTGTTTTGATGTACCGAAGTTAGTTAGGAGTCCCGGATTTGATCACAGACATGACGAGGAGTCTCTAAATGGTCGAGACGTAAAGATCGATATATTGGAAGCCTATGTTTGGACATCGGAATGGTTCCGGGTGAAATCGGGAATATACCGGAACACCGAAAGGTTACCGGAACCCCCCCTGGAGGTATATGGGCCTTATTGGGCCTTAGTGGGAGAGAAGGGAAAGGAGCAAAGGAGGGCCCCCCAAGCCCAATCCGAATTGGGAGGGGGGCCGCCCCCCCCCCCTTTTTCCTTCCTCCTCCCTCCTCCTTCCCTCTCTCCTAAATCCAACAAGGCAAGGGGGAATCCTACTCCCGGTGGGAGTAGGACACCCCTTGGGGTGCGCCTAGGAGGCCGGCCCCTCCCCCTCCTCCACTACTTTATATACGAGGGAGGGGCACCCCATGGACAAACAAGTTGATCATTGATCTTTTAGCCGTGTGCGGTGCCCCCCTCCACCATAATCCACCTCGGTAATATCGTAGCGGTGCTTAGGCGAAGCCCTGTTCCAGTAGAAATATCATCACCGTAATCACGCCGTTGTGCTGACAAAACTCTCTCCCTCGAAGCTCTATTGGATTGTGAGTTCGCAGGACGAAACCGAGCCGAACGTGTGTAGATCGCGGAGGTGCCGTACCTTCGGTTCTAGATCGGTCGATCGTGAAGACGTATGACCACATCAACTGCGTTGTCATAACGCTTCCACTTATAGTCTATGAGGGTACATAGACGATACTATCCCCTCTCGTTGCTATGCATCACCGTGATCTTGCGTGTGCATAAGAATTTTTTGAAATTAATGTGTTCCCCAACAGTGGCATCCGAGCCAGGTCTATGCGTAGATGTTATATGCACGAGTAGAACACAAAGGAGTTGTCGGTGTGGGTATATACATATTGCTTGCCGTCACTATTTGATTCTTGATTCAACAGTATTGTTGGATGAAGCGGCTCAGACCGACATTACGCGTACGCTTACGCGAGGCTGGTTCTACCGACGTGCTTCGCACACAGGTGGCTAGTGGGTGTCCGTTTCTCCAACTTTAGTTGAATTGGTTTCAATGAACGGGGTTCTTTCTAAAGATCAAAAAGCAATCACTATACTATGTTGTGGTTTTTGATGCGCGGGTAAGAACGGTTCTTGCTCAGCCCGTAGCAGCCACGTAAAACTTGCAACAACAAAGTAGAGGACGTCTAACTTGTTTTTGCAGGCCATGTTGTGATGTGATGTGGTCAAGACATGATGAGATATAAATTGTTGTATGAGATGATCATGTATTGTTGAAGTTGTCAGCAACCGGTAGAAGCCTTATGGTTGTCTCTTTATTGCATAAGATGCAAGCGCCAAATAAATTGCTTTACTCTATCGCTATGCGATAGCAATAGTTGCAAGAGCAATAGTTGGCGAGACAACCATGTGACGACACGTTGATAGAGATCAAGATGATGGAGATCATGGTGTCATGCCGGTGACGATAGAGATCATGACGGTACTTTCGAAATGGAGATCAAAAGCGCAAGATGATCATGGCCATAT
Source organism: Triticum urartu (assembly GCF_056163025.1). Classification (NCBI taxonomy): domain Eukaryota; kingdom Viridiplantae; phylum Streptophyta; class Magnoliopsida; order Poales; family Poaceae; genus Triticum; species Triticum urartu. The sequence continues at coordinate 95,904,639 of NC_141873.1, read as the reverse complement.
CATGTCACATATTTTGATTGCATGTGATGTTTATCCTTTATGCATCTTATTTTGCTTAGTTCGGCGTTAGCATTATAAGATGATCTCTCACTAAATTTCAAGGTATAAGTGTTCTCCCTGAGTATGCACCATTGCGACAGTTCGTCATGCCGAGACACCAGGTGATGATCGGGTGTGACAAGCTCTACGTTCACATACAACGGGTGCAAGCCAGTTTTGCACACGCGGAATACTCGGGTTAAACTTGACGAGCCTAGCATATGCAGATATGGCCTCGGAACACTGGAGACCGAAAGGTCGAGCGTGAATCATATAGTAGATATGATCAACATAGTGATGTTCACCATTGAAAACTACTCCATCTCACGTGATGATCGGACATGGTTTAGTTGATTTCGATCACGTGATCATTTAGATGACTCGAGGGATGTCTATCTAAGTGGGACTTCTTAAGTAATATGATTAATTGAACTTTAATTTATCATGAACTTAGTCGTGATAGTATTTGCATAACTATGTTGTAGATCAATAGCTCGCGATGTAGCTCCCCGTTTATTTTTTTATATGTTCCTAGAGAAAAAATAAGTTGAAAATGTTAGTAGCAATGATGTGGACTAGCTCCGTGATCTGAGGATTATCCTCATTGCTGCACAGAAGTATTATGTACATGATGCACCGCTAGGTGACAGACCTATTGCATGAGCAGATGCATATGTTATGAACGTTTGCTCAGTATGATGACTACTTGACATTTTAGTGCACCATGCTTTACGACTTAGAACCGGGACTTCAAAAATGTTTTGAACGACATGGAGCATATGAGATGTTCCAATAGTTGAAATTGGTATTTCATACTCATGCCCATGTCGAGAGGTATGAGACCTCTGACAATACTTTGCCTACAAGATGGAGGAGAATAGCTCAACCAGTGAGCATGTGCCCAGATTATCTGGGTACTACAATTGCTTGAATCAATTGGGAATTAATCTTCCAGATAAGATAGTAATTGACAAAGTTCTCTAGTCACTATCACCAAGTTACTAGAACTTCGTGATGAACTATAATATGCAAGGGATAACGAAAACAATTCCCAAGCTCTTCGCGATGCTAAAATCGGCGAAGGTAGAAATCAAGAAAAGCATCAAGTGTTGATGGTTAACAAGACCACTAGTTTCAAGTAAAAGGGCAAGGGGAAGAAAGGGAACTTCAAGATAATGGCAAGCAAGTTGCCACTCCCATGAAGAAGCCCAAAGCTAGACCCAAGCCTGAAACTGAGTGCTTCTACTGCAAAGGAAATGGTCACTAGAAGTGGAACTGCCCTAGATACTTGGCGGATAAGAAGGATGGCATACTGAACAAAGGTATATTGGATATACATGTTATTGATGTGTACTTTACTAGTGTATATAGCAACCCCTTGGTATTTGACTCTGTTGGAAAAGGCAGTTCCTATGAGACGCTTAGGCACTAGGCAATGGTCCGACGCCTCACAGGACCTGAGCATAAGTCTAGGCACGGCAAGCAAAAAAATCTACCCAAGTGAGAAATCATGCCATATTGCACTAGTATGCCAAACGTGTGATATTCCAATGCTTGTAGCTCGTAGTTAACTTATTTATATGCCCTGAATTAATATAATACATATAAAATAACCATAGACACACCCTGATATTATAACTATATTATCGCCTAGCCATGCCTAGGGCGCTTAAGCACCGCCTAGGCACTAGGCAAAGCCCAACCGCCTCGCATATGCTTACCTTTTTTTCAACCTTGATACTAGTTCAGTTGCTAAGAGTAGTAACTCGAAATGGGAGTTGCAAAATAAACAGAGACTAGTTAAGGGCAAGGTGATGATGTGTGTTGGAAGTGATTCCAAGTGTTGAACCTAAAATAAATGTTATTTGTGTTGGGGAACGTAGTAATTTCAAAAAAATCCTACGCACACGCAAGATCATATTGATGCACAGCAACGAGAGGGGAGAGTATAGTCCATGTACCCTCGTAGACTGTAAGCAGAAGCGTTATGACAACGAGGTTGATGTAGTCGTACGTCTTGACGATCGACCAATCCTAGTACTGAACGTACGACACCTCCGCGATTTGCACACGTTCAACTCGGTGACGTCCCACGAACTCACGATCCAGTAGAGCTTCCAGGGAGAGCTTCGTCAGCACAACCGCATGATGACGGTGATGATGAAGCTACAGGCGCAGGGATTCTCCTAAGCACTATGACGATATGACCGAGGTGGATTATGGTGGAGGGGGGCACCGCACATGGCTAAGAGATCAATGATCAATTTGTGTGTCTATGGGGTGACCCCATCCCCTGTATATAAAGGATTGGAGGAGGGGGGAGCCGGCCCTCTACTATGGCACGCCCTAGGGAGTCCTCCTCCCACCGGGAGTAGGATTCCCCCTTCCATGTAGTAGGAGGAGGAGAGAAGGAAGGAGGGGGCTCCGCCCCTCCCCCTAGTCGAATTTGGACTAGGCCTTGGGGGGCGCACTGCCCTAGGCAGCCCCTCTCTCTCTCCCCCTAAAGCCCAATAAGGCCCATATACTCCCCGGCGAATTCCCCTAACTCTCCGGTACTCCGATAAATACCCGAACCACTCATAACCTTTACGAATTCTGAATATAGCCTTCCCATATATCGATATTTACGTCTAGAACATTTCGAGACTACTCGTCATGTCCCTGATCTCATCCGGGACTCCGAACAACCTTCGATGCATGAAAACACATAAGCTCATAATACCGATCATCACCGAACGTTAAGCGTGCGGACCCTACGGGTTCGAGAACTATGTAGACTTGACCGAGACTTATCTCCAGTCAATAACCAATAGAGGAACCTAGATGCTCATATTGGTTCCTACATATTCTACGAAGATCTTTATCGGTCAAACCGCATAACAACATACGTTGTTCCCTTTATCATCGGTATGTTACTTGCCCGAGATTCGATCGTTGGTATCTCAATACCTAGTTCAATCTTGTTACCGGCAAGTCTCTTTACTCGTTCCGTAATGCATCATCCCGTAACTAACTCATTAGTCACATTGCTTGCAAGGCTTATATTGATGTGCATTACCGAGAGGGCCCAGAGATACCTCTCCGACAATCGAAGTGACAAATCCTAATCTCGATCTATGCCAACTCAACAAACACCATCGGAGATACCTGTAGAGCACCTTTAGAATCACCCAGTTATGTTGTGACGTTTGGTAGCACACAAAGTGTTCCTCCGGTATCCGGCAGTTGCATGATCTCATAGTCATAGGAACATGTATAAGTTATGGAGAAAGAAATAGCAACAAACTAAATGATCATCGTGCTAAGCTAACGGAATGGGTCAAGTCAATCACATCATTCTCTAATGATGTGATCCCGTTAATCAAATGACAACTCATGTCTATGGCTAGAAAACTTAACCATCTTTGATTCAACGAGCTAGTCAAGTAGAGGCATACTAGTGACACTCTGTTTGTCTATGTATTCACACATGTACTAGGTTTCCGGTTAATACAATTCTAGCATGAATAATAAACATTTATCATGATATAAGGAAATAAATAATAACTTTATTATTGCCTATAGGGCATATTTCCTTCAATTTGGTGTTTGCGATGAGCATGAATATGATTGGATCATGTTTATTGCAATACGGTTATTCATTTAAGTCAAAGAATAATCGTTGTTCTATTTACATGAATAAAACCTTCTATGGTCATACACTCAATATAAATGGTTTATTGAATCTCGATCATAGTGATACACATATTCGTAATATTGAAGCCAGAAGATGCAAAGTTAATAATGATAATGCAACTTATTTGTGGCACTGCCATTTAGGTCATATTGGTGTAAAGCGCATGAAGAAACTCCATGTTGATGGGCTTTTGGAATCACTTGATTATGAATCACTTGATGCTTGCGAACCATGCCTCATGGGCAAGATGACTAAGACTCCGTTCTCTGGAACAATGGAGCGAGCAACTGACTTATTGGAAATAATACATACTGATGTATGCGGTTCGATGAGTGTTGAGGCTCGCGGTGGGTATCGTTATTTTTTGACCTTCACAGATGATTTGAGAAGATATGGTTATATCTACTTGATGAAACATAAGTCTGAAACATTTGAAGTGGAAAATCATCATAACAAGAAAATAATGTTTCTACGATCTGATCGCGGAGACGAATATTTGAGTTACGAGTTTGGTCTTCAACTAAAACAATGTGGAATAGTTTCACAAATTCATGCCACGGGGAACACCACAGCATAATGGTGTGTCCGAATGTCATAACCGTACTTTATTTGATATAGTGCAATCTATGATGTCTCCTACCGATTTACCACTATCGTTTTGGGGTTATGCATTAGAGACAGCTGCATTCACGTTAAATAGGGCACCATCTAAATCTGTTGAGATGACACCGTATGAACTATGGTTTGGCAAGAAACCAAAGATGTCGTTTCTTAAAGTTTGGGGTTGCGATGCTTATGTGAAAAAGTTTCAAACTGATAAGCTTGAACCCAAATCAGAGTAGTGCATCTTCATAGGATACCCAAAAGAAACTGTTGGGTATACCTTCTATCAAAGATCCGATGGCAAGATATTCTGTTGCTAAGAATGGATCCTTTCTAGAGAAGGAGTTTCTCTCGAAAGAAGTGAGTGGGAGGAAAGTAGAACTTCATGAGGTAACTGTACCTTCTCCCGAATTGGAAAGTAGTTCATCACGGAAATCAGTTCCAGTGATTCCTACACCAATTAGTGAGGAAGCTAATGATGATGATCATGAAACTTCAGATCAAGTTACTATCGAAACTCGTAGGTCAACTAGAGTACGGTCCACACCAGAGTGGTACGGTAATCCTATTCTGGAAGTCAAGTTACTAGGCCATGACAAACCTATGAACTATGAGGAAGCGATGATGAGCCCAGATTCCGCAAAATGGCTTGAGGCCATGAAATCTGAGATGGGATCCATGTATGAGAACAAAGTATGGACTTTGATTGACTTACCCGATGATCAGTGAGTCATTGAGAATAAATGGATCTTCAAGAGGAAGACGAACGCTGACAGTAGTGTTACTATCTACAAAGCTCGAATTGTCACAAAATGTTTTCGACAAGTTCAAGGTGTTGACTACGATGAGATTCACTCGTATCCATGCTTAAAAGTCTGTCCGAATCATGTTAGCAGTTGCCGCATTTTATGAAATCTGGCAAATGGATGTCAAAACTGCATTCCTTAATGGATTTCTTAAAGAAGAGTTGTATATGATGCAACCAGAAGGTTTTGTCGATCCTAAAGTTGCTAACAAGGTAAGCAAGCTCCAGCGATCCATCTATGGACTGGTGCAAGCATCTCGGAGTTGGAATATATGCTTTGATAAAGTGATCAAAGCATATGGTTTTATACAGACTTGCGGTGAAGCCTGTATTTAAAGTGAGTGGGAGCACTACAACATTTCTGATAAGTATATGTGAATGACATATTGTTGATCCGAAATAATGTAGAATTTTCTGGAAAAAATAAAGGAGCATTTGAAAGGAGTTTTTCAAAGAAAGACCTCGGTGAAGCTACTTACATATTGAGCATCAAGATCAATAGAGATAGATCAAAACGCTTGATATATTTTTCAATGAGTACATACCTTGACAAGTTTTTGAAGTGGTTCAAAATGGAACAGTCAAAGAAAGAGTTCTTGTCTGTGTTGCAAGGTGTGAAGTTGAGTAAGACTCAAATCCTGACCACGGCAGTAGATAGAGAGAGAATGAAAGTCATTCCCTATGCCTCAGCCATAGGTTCTATAAAGTATGCCATGCTGTGTGCCAGACTGCAGCGACCCGACCTCAAACGGTCAAGCCTCTATGTATCCGTGCCATCCCTGGATCGGTATGCTGGCACACACAGTACATCAATGTATATATCAAAGTGCAATCACATGTATAAATTACGTAAGACAAATATATATACCTCTTAAGTCTCAGCGGAAACAAACATAAGGGTGTGGAGTCCCATCAACACCAACGGCAAGTTGAGTGTAGACCGTAACCCTACAACGTAACTCTTACTCGTCGTAGAAATTCCTGCAACATAAGACGTTGCAGCCCTGTAGGTCAGTACATTGAATGTACTGGAAAGTAACATCATAAGAATAATGAACCTATTGTACATGCAATTTGGCTGGTGGAAAGCTCTAAGTTTAGTTTTTGCATAAAGCTAGTTTTTCCCTAGAATAAAAGATATTATTCTACCACTACTGTATAGCATAGGATGAGTTGGCAAACCCAACTCAACCCATTCCCAAAGTTTCATTTAAAACCCAACTGTTTAATTAAGAGTGATGAGATCTCCCAGCATTTCCACTACTAGATGCTCAAGTTGTCCGTAACCAGGGACACGACTAATCGATTAGGTTTTAACACTCTATAGAGGTTTGCGCACTTTTCCCCACAAGACTCGATCGCCTCCCTTGAAGTTCTCGCACTGCCTGGCGTTTGAGAACAGGATGACCAAGGCATAGTGAGGGAGTCCTGGATGAGGGGGTCTCCGGACAGCCGGACTATATCCTTTGGCCGGACTGTTGGACTATGAAGACACAAGATTGAAGACTTCGTCCCATGTCCGGATGGGACTCTACTTGGCGTGGAAGGCAAGCTAGGAAATACGGATATGTATATCTCCTCCTTTGTAACTGACCTTGTGTAACACTAGCCCCCTCCGGTGTCTATATAAACCGGAGGGTTTTAGTCCGTAGGACAACATACAGTCATACCATAGGCTAGCTTCTAGGGTTTAGCCTCTCCGATCTCGTGGTAGATCAACTCTTGTACTACTCATATTATCAAGAATAATCAAGCAGGACGTAGGGTTTTACCTCCATCAAGAGGGCCCGAACCTGGGTAAAACATCGTGTCCCCTGCCTCCTGTTACCATCCGCCTTAGACGCACAGTTCGGGACCCCTTACCCGAGATCCGCCGGTTTTGACATCGACATTGGTGCTTTCATTGAGAGTTCCTCCGTGACGTCGCCATTAGGCTTGATGGCTCCTTCAATCATCGGTAGTGATGCAGTCCAGGGTGAGACTTTTCTCCCCGGACAGATCTTTATATTCGGCGGCTTCGCACTACGGGCCAACTCGCTCGGCCATCTGGAGCAGATCGAAAGTTATACCCCTAGCCACCAGGTCAGGTTTGGAAGCTTAAACTACATGGCCGATATCCGCGGAGACTTGATCTTTGACGGATTCGAGCCCCTGCCGAGTGCGCCACACAGACTCGATGAGCATGATTTAGCTCTACCATCGGACAGTGTTCAGGAGATCGCACCGGCAACCGCTCCGACCCTCAATTTGGAGCCAATCATGCCATCCATGGACGGGTGGATAGACCCCGCCACGGAGGCCATACTCTCAGCCGCGATCGAGCCGAGGATGGACCTTACCCTTCACGGGAGCTGTGACGCCGAACTACCGGATTCTTCCCCGGCCACGGACTCCGAACTGCCTGCGCCCGTGCCTATCGAATCCGACTGGGCGCCGATCATGGAGTTTCCCTCCGCGGATATCTTTCAGCACTCACCCTTCGGCGACATACTGAACTCATTATGGTCTCTCTCCTTATCAGGAGAGTCCTGGCCGAACTATGTCCGGCGGGATTGGGATGCAGATGATGAAGAAATTCGCCCCCACCCACCACCTATTTAGTAGCCACTGTCGACGATTTAACCGACATGCTTGACTTCGACTCCGAAGACATCGACGGTATGGACGACGATGCAGGAGACGAACAGGAACCACTGCCCACAGGGCACTGGACTCCCACTTCATCACATGACGTATACATGGTGGACACATCCAAAGAAAACAACGACGAGGAACGGAAGGACGCAGCGAAGGGTTGTTCCCTCGAGAAGCAGTCAAAGCGGCGGCGTAAGCGCCGCTTCAAATCCCGCCTCGGCAGAAACAACGATCACATAGACCCAGCGTTAGAGCAGGGTGAACCATTGCCTGACCACGGCAGCACGGAGAATCAAACCGAACAACCCAACCCCGTCGAAGATAACAGTCCGGACGACATTACACCGGACAGGCACCTGGGGCAACAGAATGCCCATCAAAGGCTGGTTGCCACTGCGAGGAGTCTGAAAAAGCAGAAGCAAAGGCTCAGGGCTGCACAAGACACACTCAAAATCAGATGGAGTGAAGTACTCAACACTGCAGCGAAGTACGGCCGTAATCGCCACACCAAGAGCTACCCTAAGCAAAAATTGCTACCTGAATTCGACGAGGAGGCCTTAGATCCCCCGCAATTAGAAAACAAAATGGCCATCCGGTCGGATAGACGACCTCGTGGCCAATATAGAGCGGCAAACGACGCTGCACATAAGCCAGTACGCGATCCACGCGAGGGCTCGCATCAAAAGGACGGCGCAACTAGATCCATCTACGGACCACGCAAGCGCGGTCCAGTATGCAATACAGCACAACAAACATCCGAACACCACGGTACACCCAAATACAGCGATGCCGCACACCCTCTATGTTTCATCGATGAGGTACTGGACCATGAATTTCCAGAGGGATTCAAACCCGTAAACATAGAGGCGTACGACGGAACAACAGACCCTGGGGTCTGGATTGAGGACTATATCCTCCATATCCACATGGCTCTAGGAGACGATCTCCACGCCATCAAGTACTTACCCCTCAAGCTCAAAGGGCCAGCTCGGCACTGGCTTAAAAGCCTCCCTGAAAACTCCATTGGAAGCTGGGAAGAGCTCGAAGACGCTTTTCGGGCAAATTTTCAAGGGACTTATGTCCGACCACCGGATGCAGACAATTTGACTCATATAACTCAACAGCCCGGAGAGTCAGCCCGAAAGCTTTGGAACAGGTTTCTTACTAAAAAGAACCAAATAGTCGACTGTCCAGACGCCGAAGCCTTAGCAGCTTTCAAGCATAGTGTTCGAGACGAATGGCTTGCCAGACACCTCGGCCAAGAAAAGCTGAGAACAATGGCAGCATTAACAAGCCTCATGACTCGCTTTTGCGCGGGCGAGGACAGCTGGTTACCCGATGCAGCACCAGCGACCCAAGTACATCCGAAGTCAGGGATGGAAACGGGAAATCACGACGCAACAAAAATAAGCGCCGGAATAAAGAAGACAGCCCGAAGAGCACGGCGGTAAATGCCGGATTCAGAACCTCTCGGCCAGGTTAGCAAAAGCCGCCCTCAAAAGGCAACAAAGACGAACTGTCCAGCCTAAAAAATATTCTGGACCAAATAAGTCAGATCCATAGCACCCCCGGTAAACCTGCAAATCATACCCACAGAGAATGTTGGGTCTTCAAGCAATCCGGCAAGCTCAACGCCGAACATAAGGGGCAGGATACACCAAGCGAAGACAAGGACAAGCCTTGCAAGCAAAGCACTAGGGAACAGAAGAAATTCCTACCAGAAGTCAAAATAGTAAACGTGTTACACGTGATAAAGGGGAGAAACAAAGCGGCACTCCTAGAGAAATATGCCCCATGACCTATCACTGCGGAGTTCTGCCACTGGTCGTCTCAGCCGATCACCTTCGACCATCGAGATTACTCGGCAAGTATGCAACGTGCAGGATGGGCTGCCTTGGTATTAGATCCAATAATTGATGGATACCACTTCACACGAGTCCTGATGGACGGCGGCAACAGTCTAAACCTGATATATCAGGACACATTCTGCAAAATGGGGATAGACCCAACAAAAATTTGCCCCAGCAATACTACCTTTAAAGGAGTAACGCCAGGCCTAGAGGCTCATTGCACGGGCTCCCTGCTACTAGAGGTTATATTCGGCTTCCCCGATAACTTCCGTAGCGAAAATTTAACCTTCCACATCGCTTTAACGTAGTACCGCATTACGCTTCCCTCATACTTAAGATGCCCAGTCCACGCGGCATCATTACAGTAAATGTAAATATTGAGTGCTCCTTGCGCGCCGAAGATAGTGCGGCTGCCGTGGCAGCCGCACACTAAACGGCCTCACCAACTAAAGCATTTGACAGGTCGTTAAGACCACGGACGCGGTTAGACGAGTCCGGCGCAGCTGTATGTAATCAATATAGGTTTGATGGCCACACCCCTATTACAATACAAGGGGCTCAACACGCGCAAACAAGTGGCAATTAGGCTCAATTTTACTCATCTTGAATTGTACATGGTTTCTTTAGTATAACCTACCTTTTCGCACGACAACTTTTAAACTAAGTTCCTCTCTTTTACAGATGACCATCGTGCTACACCCGTCCAGGATACGGCAGAATGGAGACACAGGCCCAGACATGCAGTAGGGACCCATTCCAAGGATTCTTTTTAGATTAAGACTCTGCGTAAACCTTTTTTACTGTCTCTTGTTGATACACATCCCTCGGATTCTCTGTACAATTGAGAAGGATGTTGACGTCTTGGCATGTGGCCACGTCAGAATAATGCACGTAACTGGACACCAGGGGCTTATTGCAGAGGGCACTGCTTAGGCCCGGTTTACACCATAAAGACCGAATACCTTAGGGAGTGTTCGGCGTCGCGAGTTTGGCCTTATATGCATCAGCTCCGAATCATGCCTTTGGTCAAATGTTGGGTTTGCCCGGCTCCTGTGTTTTGCTGCCTTACGTTCCGCTCTATCAGCTAAGGCGGCATTTGGAGAACTACTGCGATTGTGCCCTGGTTCATCCGGACGAGCACCTCAGTAGAGAAAGCCAAAAACTGACTGTCATGATATAGCGTGAGACTGGTCAACCACTCAATGACCTATCGTAATCTTAGGGATTCCTCCGCCTCAATGAAGGGCCGTTTCCCGGCCAGGCACGACGCACCCCAAGTTCAGATGAGTGCGGAGCCACCAGGGACTATATAGTAGCCCCACTGTCAAACTCCTCTGGCTAAGTGAAAGTGTTAAAGCATTATAGTCCGGTTGCCTAGTTCACTGCGCTATCACCTCCTTAATGGACCAAGACATTGGATCAAGTGTGAACACGCGTCTTCTATGAACACCCCCGCATTATATGCGTGGGGGCTAAAGCCGACGACTGCAATCTTTCAGGTTATATACAAATATACATAAACGACCGCACGGGAGGCATCATAATACTTTCGAGCAAAAGTATAAATACAGCCTTGATAAATTTAATAAAACATTGTTTTTACAATGGGAATACATGTCATTCAAACATAATATTCTTCGAGCACCGGGCCTCTATCTAACGAGCGCCTTCAAGAACTTCTTCAAAATAGTGCTCGGCAGCCACTCGGCCTATGGCTGAACCCTGCGCTGCAACAGTGGTAGCATCCATCTCCGCCCAGTATGTTTTGACACGGGCAAGGGCCATCCGCGAGCCTTCTATGCACGATGACCTCTTCATCGCATTAATCTGTGGCACCGCACCAAGGAACTGTTGCACGAAGCTAAAATAGGTGTTCGGCTTTGGCCTTTCCGGCCACAGATGAACCACAACAGACCTCATGGCGAGTTCGGACAATCTATTCAGCTCGCCCCATTCGACAAGCTGATCAGTCAATGGAAGCGGATGCTCTGGAACGTTAAATTGCGACCAGAATAGCTTGTCCACTTCATGATCTGTTTGATCTCGAAAGCATTCGGCCGCATCAACAGCACTCGCCGCCAAGTCCAGATATGCGTCTGCCAAACTCCACAGCCGATCCAAAGGGGCATACCGAGGATCTCCAAACTTCCTCCGCAGCATAAAGGGCTTCCCAGCCACAATATCCCTGGCTTCACGCAGTTCCTCCTTCTTCGCTCTCATTGTAGAGTGGGTGTCTTTGGTCGCCATCGTGGCCTTTTCCAGGTCCGTCGCCTTCGCCTGGTTTTCTTCTTCAAGAAGCTGGCAGCAGTCGGCGGTATCTTTTAACTTTACAGTCATCTTGGCAATGTTTTCTTTGCTCTCACTATGCGCGGCCTTCTCGGCTCTTAACTCTTCGGCAGACATTAAAGCGGCCGCATTACTACTCCTTGCTTGCTCCTTGGCTCGGGCGAGCTCCGCCCGAAGGGTCTCCACGGTGGCAGCTCCATCTGCAGTCACAACATATTAAAGATACTGGCATCTCGCTGCTCTTACTATGTGACATTCACCAGAAAACATCACTTACCCTGTGCCTCGTCAAGCCGCTTGTTAACAAGCTCGATGTCGGCATCCGCCGCATCCAGTTGCCGCTTTAGTTCGGTAATCTCATCAGTCCGGCTAGCCCCCGGAGCTTCAACCACCTGCACATAAAGGCGGTCTGGTTATTACCTGGGACTACGATCCTCTGTTTACCGCCGTTCTCGATGACAACCAGAGTCTCAGGGGCTACTATCTACAGAGCACACACCTAAAAATGTGCGGTACTATCACAAATGTATATCATTTCACGTACCTCAAAACCCGTCAGTAGACTCATAAAGGCTTCATGAAACCCGCTTTCGGCGGACGAAATCCTTTCAATCGCCGTACCCATCAATGTACGGTGCTCTTCTAAGATAGTTGCTCGCTCTAACAGATCCTTCAGTACGCTCGACCGCATACCAGATGGTGTCGGACTCTTTTGATTGCTCTCTTCAAAAGCCGGATACTGCGGACTTCGGGTGGCCATAAGATTACCTTCTGGCCTTGCCGGATCAGGAGAAACCCTCCGTGATGACACTTCAAGGTCGTCCGCTTCTTGAGTTGGGGAGTTCGGGGGAGGCGTTTCGCTCTCCATCATCTCTGGAAGAAGATCTCCCGAAGACGAGCTTTGCTGAGAAGGGCTAAGATCCGAACTGCAAGATAAATGCTTCGGTTATTTTCCTCAGAGGTAAGGTAGTATATCTTCACTATTAAGTGCTTTTTGATAACTTACAGCTCGTTAGAGGGCTTATCCCCGCACGGACTTTGTGCGGCAAGAGCACCCTCTGAGGCAGGACCCTCTGGTGGAGATTTCTTCTCCCGTTTGGAAACCTTGGTTTCCGGATCTTCAGGGGTAGTCCTCTTCTTTCCCCGGGGTGAGAGAACGTCATATTCTTCCCCTTGGTTATCCTCCCTCACGGAGGCGCTCATTCCCTCGGTTGGAATAGGAAGTGGTGGAGGCCCGCTTTTGCCCTCTTTATTCCCCCCTTCATCTTCCTTTGAGGGCACCGGGCGAGGTGCTGGCTCGAGCATCTTTTCCAGCACCGGATTGTCCAAGCCTTCAGGAAGGGGGGCTGAACACCGGATCATCTTCGCGTTTGTTATCCAGTCCTGGTCAAAGAGCGATTCTTTAGAATGATGTCATGATAAATAAAAAGATAGTGTGTTCGGCTAGGAGATTACTTACTTGGGCCGCGGTGCGGTTGCTGCTTAGGCCCACGTCCTCGGTAGTGTCCGGACACTCTATTTGGGGTACGAAGAACGATTTGTACATCTCCTCGTGCGTTAGGCCAAGGAAATTTTGAATAGTGCGCGGTCCTTCCGGATTGAATTCCCGCATGTGGAGGGGCCGGCGTTTGCAAGGCTGGACTCGACGAACCAGCATAACTTGCATTACCATAACCAGACTGAAATCTCCCTCGAAGAGATGTCGGATGCGGCTCTGCAGCATAGGCACGTCCTTGGCTGGACCCCAGCTCAGCCCCCTGCTAATCCATGACATCAGTTGTGGTGGAGGGCCCGAGCGAAAAGTGGGGGCAGCTACCCACTTGGCACTTTGGGGAGCTGTGACGTAAAACCACTCTCGTTGCCACAATCCGGACACCTCTGGAAAGGAACCCTTCGGCCATGGAGCGCCAGCAATTTTGCTTATTAGAGCACCTTCACATGCTGCATGCTGCCCTTCGACCATCTTCGGCTTCACATCAAAGGTCTTGAGCCACAAGCCGAAGTGAGGGGTAATGCAGAGGAAGGCCTCACAAACGACAATGAATGACAAGATGTGAAGGAGGGAATCCGGGGCTAGATCATGAAAATCCAGCCCGTAATAGAACATGAGACCCCTAACAAAGGAATCCAGAGTGAGGCCTAGTCCTTGGAGGAAGTGGGAGACGAACACGACGCTCTCGTTGGGTTCGGGAGTAGGGATGACCTGCCCTCGGGTGGGCAGCCTATGCGAAATTTCGGCGGTCAGGTATCTGGCCTCCCTCAACTTCTTGATGTCCTCCTCCGTCACGGCATCCACCGGCCCTGAAGGCTGGATCCGGACATGATTGAAGGTCCGAAGCTCCTGACCTGGGCTTTGGGTGTTAGAACTCAAGGCGGGGGAAGGATTCGATTGAGCACGGGAAGGAAAAAAGTAAAAGCCTCGTCCCTTTATAAAGAGGGTGAATATCAAGTGTCCTCCTCGTGGCCATTTGGGACTTGCCTAAAATCTAGGAGTCCTAGGCACAGTTGGGTTACCCACGTCCGTATTGACGAGAATCCCGTAATAAGGAGAACACGATCTCTGCTTTGAGAAGACGTGTTAAGAAATCGCCTCGCGTTATGTGTGGGGTTGGTTAAAGAAAAACGGTTCGAATAATTACCGGGCCATGGCATGATGTCGTGCTTCCGAAACGTGTCAGCAGATTAGATTTGTGGAAATACTATTCTTTCGACGATGGTATGTGGACCTTATTTTTCAGGGTCGGACACTATCCTTGTATTCAAACTTTTCTGTGCTGTATTCGGAGGAGGAACCCGCCTTGCAATGCCGAAGAAAACACTGCGCGCCGGACTCATCGTCATTGAAGCCTGGTTCAGGGGCTACTGAGGGAGTCCTAGATGAGGGGGTCTCTGGACAGCCGGACTATATCCTTTGGCCGGACTGTTGGACTATAGACACAAGATTGAAGACTTCGTCCCGTGTCCGGATGGGACTCTACTTGGCGTGGAAGGCAAGCTAGGCAATATGGATATGTATATCTCCTCCTTTGTAACCGACCTTGTGTAACCCTAGCCCCCTCCAGTGTCTATATAAACCAGAGGGTTTTAGTCCGTAGGACAACATACAGTCATACCATAGGCTAGCTTCTAGGGTTTAGCCTCTCCGATCTCGTGGTGGATCAACTCTTGTACTACTCATATTATCAAGAATAATCAAGCAGGACATAGGGTTTTACCTCCATCAAGAGGGCCCGAACCTGGGTAAAACATCGTGTCCCCTGCCTCATGTTACCATCCGCCTTAGACGCACAGTTCGGGACCCCCTACCCGAGATCCGCCGGTTTTGACACCGACACATAGTCTTTCGAAAATGTTCCCCCTTAACCCACGGATAGGCCGGTACACCTACATCATTCTACATCTGCTAGCCCATCCCGAAAGGGGTCACACTAACTACTCAACTAAGCTAGAGTCCATATTGGCTTGTGGTTGCACACATAAGCTTCTAGACATGAGAATATGATTGATCTCTTTGAGCCTGGGCGGATGGTCCACTAGTGGTGCACCACCATGGATGTCCCATGCGTGCCCCATTGTACTTCTTCACCATTCCAACAAGTTTCCGCCTAGGTCGTTCATTAATTATATTAGGTCCTATTTACTACATTGTCACTCAAACTTTACAATGATCACTCCCCAATCCACGTCTACTTAGTGTAGCAACATAATGTAAAACGATGGCGAGAATGTTATACGGTTCAGACCTACCTCAATGAACTACTGGGTGAAAAGCATATCCATCTGGCAACAATAAATCCTACCTCAAAGGACTATTACATAATAAAAACATAGGTAATTGAAGGAATGGTCATATGTGAACTTGCCTCGTAATAGTTGATGAAGATAATATCGCTCTCAGAAATTTACTTAATGGAACTATTCGTCACTCTCCGATGAAAATCTATAAAGTCAAACATTGCACTCACATAAGCAATCATTTCAGAGAACCAAGAAGAACATGCAAAATAAAAAGTCTTGGAAAAACCAAATGAACATTCAACACACTTAACTAGCATGGAAATATCCTAAATGCAAAACTACATGTGACATAGGGTGCAAAGATGTGATGTGTACTAAAGTGCATACATGGCATAATAGTAAAACTATCATAGACAGACCATTTTTGTGTGGAAAATGTGTGACAATGGTCCAAGTGGTAGGGTTTGGCTACGGTGACATGGTGCAAAAAGAATCGCATCAATCGGAGCTACGGTTTAGGAGATATGGCCAGTTGAAGTTTGAATTCAAACTTGAATAAATTCAAATTTGAAATTGGCCGAAAGTTTTCAAAGTTCGTTCTCTGGATAAAGCTATTTGAGACGAACATTTTGCCGCTGGTTTCGTCGAATTTGGAGTTACGGTTAAAAAGATACAACCATTCGAAGTTCAGGGACTAATCTGAAAACTCAGGGACTTGACTATGAAAGTTTTATTCGCGACCAGGTCCCTGGCCACGTGGCGGCTCATGGTTGGCCGAGGAGCGTTCGCTGCAGAAGCTATGTGGCAAACGGCCGTAACTTAAGCAAAACAGCGGCGACGGCTAGAAAAATAATTAAACCGGAGATCGGTTTGACTAAACCGAACGGTTTACTAAAGCCCGCGGTTAACCGATCTAATTAAAATATGAAAAACCTAAACTAAGCGAACGGGGCAGTAGCTCATGGTGGAGACGATGAAGAACAGGAAACGATGGCGTGGGCATTGGGCGGTGGATGGGGCGGCGTCTCCGGCGCTCCTTGGCGATGGGGAAGGAGGTGTCGGGGTCCGGCGCGGCGTGGGCAATCCGGTGGTGGAGGCGGCGAACCTCGGGGTGGCCGGGACGGGCGAGGCGAGGGCGGCGGCTCCGTCCTCCGGTGAGGACGCAGGTCATCGGGGCAGCGTCACCGGCGGTCCTAGGGGCACAAGAAGATGTCAGCAGGATGCGCACGGACTCGGGCAGTATCTTAGTGAAGAAGAACGTGGTCGAGGCGGCCTTACGGATGACGACAAACTCCGGCGACGGAGCTTCGGCCGGCGAGATCCACACGGCGATGACAAGCGGTGCGAGGGGCAAGGGGGTGTGCGAGTTGACTGAATGGAGAGAGGAGGTCGAGGGCTCTTCATAGGCGAGCTTAAGGCGTCGGGGAGCAGTGGGATAAGCCTCATCCCGAGAGCTTAGCCCGGCGGTTGCGGCGTGCGCGCACGGTGCTGCGTGTTTATCCGAGCGGGAGGTTAGGGACGATGGGTGGGCCCCATGCGTCAGCGGCAGCAGCAGGTAGCGAGCGAAGTGAGGAGCGGGCGGCTCGTGAGTGTGGCGTTGGGACGCTGGCCTCCTGACGCTTGCGTGGGCTGGCTGCCCTAGCGCTACGGCTAGGCCTTGGCCTCGTCGGCCTGTGGCTGGGCCGGTGGGCTCGCGCGCGCGTGCGTTTTAGAAAAACAGAAAGAAAACTCCAACATAAGTAAATTAAATAAAAAATATACATAGGCATATCATATACCAAAATGTTCAGAAAAATACCCCGAATAAGATGAACTATTTTTCAAGTTCAACTAAATTCCATAAAAAATCATAAAAGTCAAACAGTGCTACTGTTGCATTTAAAATCAATAAAAATCATTTTTTAAATAGCAAAATAATTTCAAATTTATTTTCTCCTAATTTTCTATTGAAGGGAATCATTTTACCCTTATTTCCATTTATTTATTTTTAGGAGAATTTTTTTTGAATAGAAACTCAAATAACTCCCAATTGGATTTGAATTTGGAATTTCAAACAACTTCAAATGGAAAATGAGTTTCAAATAACTTCAAAGTGTCTTCCAATTTATTTCTTTGAAACTTCCAACTCTCTTTCTTTAAATATGAAGAAGTCATTTTATCTTCCCTCATGAACTCATTGAGTTGCTTAAAGTTTCTGAATTTAAAAATATTTCAAATGGAAATTCAAATCATTTTCGAACCCCTTTCCATTTCTTTAAATGGAAGAAGTCATATTATCTTCACTCTAGGGTTTTGTAATGAAATGAATTTTGAACTCAGGGAGATCAAAATGCAAGATGAAAAGTTTTGGGAAAGTCCTTTTATTCCCTCTCATTCAACTTTCAAAAAGTTTTCAATTTCCAATCATTTTCACACAATCAATCACACAAAAAATCAAACAAACAATCATAATAATTTATTTAATATAACATTCCAAAATTTAGAATTTTCGGATGTTACAAACTACCACCCTCAAAATGAATCGCGTCCTCGAGATTCGAAGAGGCTAGAAAGAAGGTTAGGTTTGGGGTCTCCTTGAAAATCCATTCACCAACATAAGGTATGGAGTGCTACCACCCTTAGAAGCATGGTCACGGTTCCAACAAAACTCATGTACTCCATCCTTTGCGTTGACGGTGTCGCTCTTCTCATATTCTCCAAGATAACTCCTTCACTTTTGCTCTGCTGGTAAGGGCATGGTCTTTTCCTCAAAATCAGGAGTCCTTGCATCAAAATAAGATCCTTCTGAGACTTGTCAGGTCTGGCGCCAATGCTAAACAACTATAGAAAAGCTCATGGTGGTCGACAATTTTTGGTTTCTCCTGCAGGAAATGGGTCTGGGCTGAACCTCACCGCATAACCTATGATTGACAATAGGTGCATGTACAGGGTTTCCATCGTCCTGCCATTCTAAGGTTTTTGGCTTATCGTGTCGACACTCTTCTAGGGTTTCAAGGCTCTCTGATTTTCTATCAACATATGATAGCTCATGATAGAAGCACTACAAAAAAAAGACACATCCGTGACATTTTCGGCCGAACGAAAAAAATTTACGTCATACATATGACACTTCTATGACGATAATTGTGACAAAACCCGGTATCATCATAGATGTGGTGGGCTCCTACTTCTATGACAAAAAATCATGACAGAAAATGGGCATTTCGTCCTGGGCGGGCCGGAGACGCAGATGCATGACATTCTTTGGGCTGTCCATGCCGGAAAAAAACATGGTAGAAGCGAGGGCGAGGAAAATTTCGGGGAGTTCCTGGTTACGGTGGGAGGTCGGGGGCCGAGCGATGCGTGTTTCTCTCGTACACGTACGCGCGTGTGTGCGAGGCGTTGGCTCTAACTGAACCCGAGCGAGGCGTTGGGCTCTAACTGAACCCGAGCGATTGCACTGCAGGCTACGCGTTACTGAACCCGAGCGATCGATCGATGGCTGTTAACTGAACACGATCAAGCGATTCCTTCGCTACTGCTGCTAACTAAAGCCGATCGATGCTGCCTCTGGGATGAACTGTGAGCGTTGTGGGGGGGGGGGTCAGATGAACAGTGAGCGGTGGCATTGCCTCTGGATGAACAGGACCCCGTGGTGTGGTGGAGGGCTGGATGAACAGTAGACGGTGGAGGGGTGGTTGAACAGGACCCCGTGGTGTGGAGGGCTGGATGAAGAGTAGACAGTGGAGGGGTGCCCGTGGAGAGGTGGTTGAACAGTAGCCGGTGGAGTAGCGC
Organism: Triticum urartu; assembly: GCF_056163025.1. NCBI lineage: Eukaryota > Viridiplantae > Streptophyta > Magnoliopsida > Poales > Poaceae > Triticum > Triticum urartu. Next base: position 95,885,234 of record NC_141873.1, on the reverse strand, counting down.
GCGGTGGAGGCTAGATGAACATGAGCCCGTGGAGGCAGGAGGAGGTCGACGGTGGAGATGAACAGTATCCTGTGGAGTTCCGCTTTGCGGTACGCCACACCCCACCCGTTGAACAGGACCCCCGTTTCGACTGTAGGAGGTCCGTTTCGTCCGTTTTGCGGTACGCCACACCCCTCCCGATCAACAGGACCCCCGTTTCGACCGTAGGAGGTTCGTTTCCTCCGTTTTGCGGTACACCACACCCCTCCCGATCAACAGGACCCCCGTTTCGACCGTAGGAGGTTCGTTTCCTCCGTTTTGCGGTACGCCAAACCCCTCCCGATCAACAGGACCCCGTTCCGAATGTAGGAGGTCTGTTTCCTCCGTTGTGCGGTACGCCAGGCCTCGTTTCCATCGTCTGTTCTGTCCAAGCCCTCCCGATGAACACGACCACGCATTCCGTTCTGACCCAGCCGGTTGGCTCCCACGCGTTTCGTTGCCTCCCGATGAACACGACGCATTCCGTTGCCTCCCCATGAAGACAACGACGACGCTGTTTCTCCGTTCCGACCCAGCCATGTACACGAGCCCTGGCCGTACGTATGCGCGAGTAGGCGTTCGAGACACCGCCCGTATGTACACATACATGGCCGTATTTTCTTTTTGCACCCTGGCCGCTGTACATACGTGTACATGCTATGTGCGCACCTCTACTATGACACGTACGCGCCTCTACTACGACAGGTGCACGCCTCTACATCCACCAGTATATATGTACGTACACGTTCGCGACCAGAATGACAACGCTATGTACGCTTCGACCAGGTGGGTTCCGACTGTCAGGCACTTCCTTGCCTGCGAAGATGTAGCTGGTGGGTCCCAGCAGTCAGGGGGGCGAATCGGTTTTTTTCCCAGACGCACTTCCTTGCGTGCGAAGATGTAGCTGGTGGGTCCCAGCAGTTGGGGCAAACGTTTTTTTCGCGAAATACGGTGGCCCGTCCGGTGGGTCCCCGTTGTCAGGTGGAGGAAAAATTATTTTGCACGTAATAAGGAGGCACTTCCTTGCTACGGCCGTGGACCTAGCTGTCTGCCTCTCCACGTACATTCCACGTCCGATGGAAGCCGTTCCTTGACTACATTGACCACGCCGTGTCGAGAGCACCAGGGGGTGGACGACGGCAAGGCCTAGGAAGGGGATGACGCGGAGTCGGGGAAGACGTGGCAGTGGATGCCCACACGTAGAGGAGTACGAGGGTTCACTGGTTCGCTGCGGTGTGAGGCTGCCGTCGCCGCAAAATAACAGGGGGTGTCGGTCATTGACCACGTTGACCAGGCCGCGCTGAGAGCACCAGGGCGGTGGACGACGACAAGGCCTAGGAAGGGAATGACACGGAGCCAGGGAAGACTCGGCAGTTGTTTCCCACGCGGAGGGGAGTACGACTGTATGAGGGTTTACTGGTTCGTCTGCCGTCACCGAAGAATAACATTAGGTGTGGGTGAGTAGAGGGATGGCTAGGCCAGCGATGGGAGTACGGTGGGGTGGTGAGGCCTGCACGGCAGCACAGCCGGCCGCGGGGAGGAGGGAGCAGGCAGTCCCGCCGGCGCTTGTTTGAGCAGCTGGAGCAGGAAGAGCATAGATTGAAGAAGCACGACGGTCGTTCGATGGACATCCAATAGTCACTACTTGTGCGTCAACCTTTTTTAGGAAAGCCTCAAATCTGTGGAAAACAACATACAGCCCATCTGCCATTATTTCTAATAATTTACAGTCCATTTGCTAATTCTTAAGGTTTTTTTTGGAGCCCATATTGTTTTTGTTAGCATTACAGCCCATATTGTGGCCACGGTTAAAAAATTATACAAAATTTTGCATATTTCGGTGCGGTCCGAACTATTTTTAATCCCAAAATTTCGACTCACATTCAAACTAATTTTAAAAATAAATGTATATCAATATAAAATCCAACAAATTCTCCACACATAAAAATTAATGTAATTTAAAATCTCGAAATGAAAAAAGAGATATTTGAAACTAATTGCCGGTTTGATGTGTTTTAAAAATGTACAACCCATTTCTCATTACTGATGGGCCATTTTCTCGGCCAGCCGAATGAAAGCTCTCCCCATCTTGAAAGATTTGCAGCCCAACAGGCCTGACAAAGCGACTTACTTGGCAAATCACAAAAAAACTAGGCTATGGCCGTGGACCCAGCTGTCAGCCTCTCCACGTACAGTACTCTTCCGATGGAAGTCGTTCCTTGACCATGTTGACCATGCCGCGTGGAGAGCACCACGGCGGTGGACGACGGCGAGGCCTGGGAAGGGGACGACGCGAAGACGGGGAAGACGCGGTAGTGGAAGCCCGCGCGAAGAGGAGTACGAGGGTTCACTGGTTCGGCTGCGGTGTGAGGCTGCCGTTGCCGCAGGGCCTGGCCAGCGGTGGGAATAGTAGGGGGCGGTGAGGCCTCCGCGGCAGCACAGCCGGCCACGGGAGGCAGGAGCATGCGGTGCGACCGGCGCTGCTTTGGGCGGCTGGAGCAAGAAGAGCAGAGGTTGAAGAAGCACTACGGCCGTTGGATGGACATCATATGGTCACTGGAGCTAGAATCGTTCATATTGACTAAGTTGACAAAGCCCTTCGTCCCCGTCAACTTAGTAGGCCCGCAAGTCAGCCTCCCACCAAGGTGGGTCCCAGCTAGCCGGGGGAGTATTCATTTTTTGTGTGCGTAATAAGGAGGCACTTTCGGTGGGTCCGAGCTGATAGTGGGGGGAACGTTTTTTCGTGAAATACGGTGGCCCGTCAGGTGGGTCCCAGCAGTCAGGGGCAAATGTTTTTTCGCAAAATATGGTGGCCCATCCAGTGGGTCCCAGCTGTCAGTTAGAGGAATCATTATTTTCCGCATAATAAGGAGGCACTTACTTGCTGCGGCCGTGGACCCAGCTGAGACTATCCACGTACAGTATACTTCCGATGGAAGTCGTTCCTTGACCATGTTGACCTCGCCGCATTCCGTTGCATGCATGCATCCATGGGCGTGGTGCGTCCCCACTGTCAGCCTCTCACGTACAGTCATCTTCCAATGACTCTTGGTTGTTGACCACGTTGACCACACCGTGCCGAGCGCACCCAGACTAGAACGACCGGAGATGGGGAAGACGGGGCGGTGGAGTCGCAGATGGAAAGGAGTGGGAAACTTCACTGGTTCGGGTGCGCGGCAGCACAGCGGCGGTGCCGCCCACGGGAGACAGGAGCAAGAACAGAGGTTGAAGAAGGAGCACGGTTGTTGGATTAACATCCAACGGTCCAGCTGCTAGAATCATTTGTTGATTAAGTTGACAAAGCCGTGCGTACACGTCCGCTTAGTAGGCCCACAAGTCAGTCACCAAATCTGATGGGTCCCAGCTGTCAACGGAATGAATAATTTTTTTCGCAAAACAAGGAGGCACTTCCTTCCGTGCGAAGATACAGTCGGTGGGTCCCAGCTGTTAGGTTGAGGAAACATTTTTTCAGCTTAATAAGGAGGAACTTTCCTTGCGTGCGACCATGGACCTCGAGGGTCCCAGCCGTCAGGCTCTCCACGTACAGTCCTCTTACGATGACTCCCGTTTGTTGACCATGCCGCACCGAAGGCAGCGAGGCGGTGGACGACGGCGAGGCCCCGGACGGGAATGACTCGGAGATGGGAAAATGCGGCAGTGGAGTCACAGATTGAGAGGAGGAGAAGGGTTATAACTGGTTCTGTTGCAGCGTGGGCTGTAGTCTGTGGAGAATAACAGGAGGTGTCGAGGGGTGGAGTGATAGCCTGGCTGGCGGTGGGGTAGCGCTTCGCAGCGATGCGTGCTAAGCAGAGCCGCTAGCCGACGGAGGCCGGACCAGGTGGTCCCGGTGACGCTGGAGGAAGAAGACGAGAGATTGAAGGTGCATGCCGGCCGTTGGATATAAATCCAATGGCTGTGGATGACACAATCATTTTTTGACCAAGTTGACAACGCCGTGTGTAGGCTTCGACATATTGGCCCACATATAAGCCTGCAAAAATGTGGCATATATTTAACCTATGTTTTCTAGAATGTACAGTCCATTTGCTAGGCTGGGTGAAAAAATAATTTCGTGTCAATCAGGCCCATTTATATTTTCTAAGAAATCCCATCCCATTTGCACTTCCTTGAAATACACGTATTAGGTGGGCTCGTTATATATATAATGTTATGTTAGAAGGAGCAATTAATATCAAAGAATAAACCGGAGAGGCACATTATATATATATATATAATTAAGAAATTAGCAAGTTATTGCTCAAATTAAAAATGAGCGCGTTATTATTAAATTGGTCCTTAAAATCTTCGCAAGCTTTTGTACGTAATCACCAGGATTTTCCTTGCCTGTGAGTCAAAAACAACCAGGATTTTCCTTGCCAACTTCCGTTAAACATTTACTTTTATAAGTTAATAACACGTGGGATGTTTTTATAATGTATATATAAGTCTCTATAAAATATACGATAATAGTAATAATATAAATCTTTCCCTAATAATAAAGCACGGATTGACTCTTTGGGTTCACCGTCAAAATATGCTTCTTTCCATGAATTTACGCTTTCAGTTTTTTTCCGTTAGTTTTGATCGAAGTTCGTCCAATTGCTGCGAGGCGGTACTAAAAACTTTGTCCATCCAATTGGTCTACGTCCACATTCTCTTATTGGGCATGAACGCATGTTTCGGCATGCATGCACGCTTCTGTATCTGTACCTTACCTGATTTTCACACATGTTCTCGGAGTAATCCCACCTCGATTGCTTACATGAAAGTCTACCAGTTTATATACCTAGGAAAATTGCATATCAACAACGAGCCTCTTGAATCAACAAACACAGAATGAGAACAAAGGGAAATTGTACAACAAAACGGCAGTCCGGCGCGAAGCTGTTCAGTCCGGCGCTCGCCGGGGTGAGGAAGCGGAGGCGCAGCGCGCAGACGCCTGCAACGCAGCCTGTTCCACACGCTGGCCACCTCTACACCACGCACGACATGGACACGAGCATGGCGGCAGGGTGGCTTGAGGCTCGTGGTGGACCGGATCTAGCGAGGGGAAGGTCGGATCCGTCGGCTTGGAGAGGGAGGTGTGGAGGAGCACGCAGGACAGAGGGCGGAGGAGGATGGAGGCGGAATGCCGAGTCGGGCTGTGGACTCGGAGTGGAGGAGCCACGGAGAGGCCCGGGAGCCACCACGGCAGCCACGAGAGCGAGATGGGCCTGGCCATGCTCGGCGTTTGTCAGCCGACTTCGTGTTTCTCTTGTGATGATCCCTAACCACCTGCTGCCCGGGGTCGGCTACATGCTGTTATCTCAGTTTGCTTGGTAGTTTCATTCTTGCTTAAGATTACACCTAGCCATGTGATGCAGATGGACATTGGAGGTACAGTGTTGGCACTGACGACTTGGATAAAAATATTTTTGTATGCACTCCGAGTGGGTCAGTCTATATACACTTAAATTTTCACATTCAGTTTCCTTCAGTTAGACGACAACAAGGAGATAATGCACTCCTTTTTTCTGAAAAAATATCATAAGGGACATCTTTTGGAAGAATGACAAGCCATGTTGGCCGTAGTTGGAGTGAAAGAATTACAACTTTTTTGTGCCAAATAATCAAATATAGCACTGGTTCAGAAAAAAATGAAACCATGAGAAATGTTGTTGTTGGATGTCAGTGCGCATCATATATCCTCTTGGCCATGCCGGCCATAACAGCAACAACTTTCTTCAGGCTGGTGATGCTCATATTGTCAATCATTCTCACTGTGGTGCCTGAGACAAAAACTCCTAAGGCAGTTTGGTAATTTATGATGTTATTACACCGGAGCACATGTAATGACAGACCCGGTAAAGAAGAATAGAATGTAAGTGTGTGACATATTTTTTTCCTGTTGCAACGCACGAGCCCTTTTGCTAGTATATATAATGTCGTTAGAAGGGAAAACATAAATTGGACACAACATTACTTTTATAAGAGTCCTGGTTTTATACCCCACAGTAGGCATACTAACAAGTTCACAGACAAATACAACAGAAAAGGTAAACATTCATATCAAACTCAGGTTCACAGGACACGATCATATTCATAGCCAACATTCACTATCAACAACTCAAAAGATTCATATATACACAAGCTCAGCATATCTATGCATCCAAATGATTGATAGATTACACGACAATATTCATACATAATTCACAAAAAGATTCAGATATACACATGTTCAGTATGTTTATGCATCCAAATGATTGAGATCACAGCCAATATGATCCATGGACGAACTTTAATTACCTAGGGTACAGACTGGTAAATGGTGTTCAATCAAAGGTACTTCTTGCTAAAATTAGTTCTTGTACGAGTAAACTTTCGAGTACATAAGAGGCAGCACAGACAATCTGAACTTTGCTTGTAGGTTTATCCTCAAATAGTGGCCTCGTGCCGATGGAGGTTTGAGCAACTTGGCCACTACTTTCATCCAACTAGTTTACTGGCTCATCTTGGTCCTGTATCTCGCCAAAATTCTACATTGCAGACGAGAAAGGAGGCGGTTGAGAAAATGAACCACCCAAATTTTTTGTGCAGTTCAACTGAAATGGAGCATCCTTGGCGTGCAGACTGATTAAGTGCCAGATGAATATACGCGTCAACCAACTTGTCTAGAATCTTTAGACTCCATGCCATATAGTTCGCTACCATATGTGTCGATAACCAAAAGGCACAAGTTGGGACCAAAGACTAGACTGCGTTTTTCTGGGCTATGCACCAAGCAATATTTTTGGCGTTCACTCTCCTAATACTTGGAGTTTGACAATTGGTGGACGTCGGCTGATACTCGAATGAATATAGGCACTTATTATCAACATCGATGCTTGTCTGAGTGAACTTTGGAGTACAAAGCAGCAGCATAAGTACCTGTCCATCTGATCATTTTGTGCAGTTCTACTGAAATCACCCGATGTAATGATTTGCCTGCGAGTTCAGGCTCCAAATTACTCCTTTATGAAATCGGCAAACAGTAGCACAATACCAAATTACCAATACATATGATAGGCACAATAATCAGGATAAAGACCAGTACCAACCTGTGTGAGGTAGCATATCAATTACTATTTCCTTTGACTGGAAGCCGAGATAAACCAAGCGACTGACAGCAAAGGAAGAAAGCAAGTGGAGATTAGCGACTGACAGGAAAGGATGGAAGCTGTCGAGGCAATGAAGCACCCAAAGTTTTTGTGCAGTTCCACCAAAATTGAGCATCCCTGTTGACACATATATTGAGAGAGTGAGATTACTGTAATAGTGGGACTAGTTGATGAAACATACACTAACAAATAGAAGCACCCTCATTATCTTAATGGGTAAAGTTAGCAACATATTATTCTTGCTTAAAGAGAGGTATTAGTTTATTTAATCAGTGCCAATTAGCTTAACTCAACACTCAAAGCATTGCCATTTATCATAGGTTGCAAAACTTTAACGTGCAAAGATAAAGGAGTTTTTCTAGTCCCTATACAAAAAAGTCCCTGGAAACAAACACCCCCTTAATATAGAGGGCGAATGGCAATGAGCCGCGGCAGACGGATGGACAACTGGCGCCGGAGTAGGTTCGTCGGGCGTGAATGCGGACGCTGCTTCAGTGACTTAACTGCAGACGCGTTTGGGTTACTGGCATGTGGGCCCAATGGGCATCTGGCCCGCATGTCAGTGACACACCAATTGCACCTGCAGTTAAGTCCGGTGAATGCGGCATTGACATTCTGGAGAGACGGTGACCGTTTTAGGCGGGAAGTGCGCGCTAGCGATGGAAGGGGTTTCGGTGTGCAGTGGCACTAAGATCGGTCGCTCACGATAGTACATACTCTGTACCATACTACCATAGTACCCTCTCTAGCTTAGGTTGTTTTATAGATTGTCGTTATGATGGACAATATACATGAGCAAGGCGGTCCGAGTATGACCGTTGGTGTTGAGCCTGGTGAATACATGCTCGGCGTTCGCGTAGGCCTCCATCAAACGTCTAAACAGTAATGTCAGGCACCGCCGGGGCGCGCAGGTGATGGGCTCGCCGTTTGCGTTGCCCCATGAGAAGGACTTTGATTTAGAGGGTGACGTGCATGCATTAGCATGCTTTGACAGTGTGAGCGTGAGTGTCTGACGTGAAGTATTTCATTTTCATTTGGCTGACGAGAGTGCGTTGCAGCGACGAGTCCTTGGTTTGATTCCCCACATACGCATAATTTTGGTTTTTACAGTATTTCTTTCTCCATTGACAGGTAGGCCCGCGTAGGTAGATAAAGAACACGAGATGATGAGGCGCATGCGGACTGTTTGACTGGTCAACCAGACAAATACGGAGCTATACACTGAGCCAGTGACCGTATAATCACCATATCTCGTATACAATGATCAAAGTGAGCTATCAAGACAAGTTCGATGACCGCCAATGCATTTTACTCGGTAATAAATGACCTGGATTGAAGGGGAATCCAAATTTGCTTCATCTTCTGTCATTGAGCTCTTGACAAACCAATGCACTATACGGTTGTCCGGCCACTCCACCCCAGAGCTCTCACCAAGCGTCGTTCATGCAACCGCGCCAGACACTAACCGGTAAGGCAACGATGGCATCCTGCCGCGCGGAGTTCCTCGCCGCCCACAACCGCACACAAAATGGTAGGGAAGCGATGGCATCCCGCCGTGCCAAGTTCATCGCCGCTCGCGACCTCACAACTATGTGGGAGGAATTTGAAGATGCCAAGGCCGAATGGGCGGTAGAGCAAGAGGCGGCCAAAGCCGCACAGAGGGAGCGGAAAAGTCAGAAAGCACTCAAGAAAAGAGAGGCCCGCCGCCACAAGAAAGAAAAGGACGCACGCGTTGCTGCGGAGAGGTCGGCGGAGATCCAAGCACGGTGGGATGTCGCCGACAAAGCCGGGAAGGAGAACGACGGCGTTTGGCCAGCATGTGAGAAGTAGTAGTACTAGTAGTTAGTATGTGTGTCTGTGTCTGAGTACGAGCATGTACCAATACTACTAGTTACTACTGTAGTTTTTAGAGAAAACTACCAGTACATTAGCCTAGACTAAATGGAAAAATTCCTATCCTAAGCATCAAATGGCATCTCTTTCTCTATAGGAATTGAGATGCATGTCATCTCACTTCCTATGATTTTCATATTCCTATCCTATGAACGAAAGGAGGCCTCTGTTGGAGTAACTACTGTAGCTAGCAGTACTGCTGGTACAGTAGTTTTCTTCAAGAAGCGGAATTCAACGAAGTCATGATGGTTCCTTTGTCCGAGCAACTTCAAAGTGGGAGGTGGGCCTATGATTTGACGACTCATTAGTCATTGTTACTGCGGCGTGACGACCTGGGTGACTCTCCCTTGGAGTTCTGCGTGCATGGCAAGTGGACCAGGATGGTTGACGTCCCACATGTTGGCGAAAGGAAGTATTCTTTCCGATATCGAGGAGCAAGGAAACTGCGTGGTATAGTATCACTGCTGATTGGTTCGCAAAAAAATAGTATCACTGCCGATTTATAATTATTTTTTATTTCTGATGAATGCTAGCGTTTCAACTCTTACGATGAAGGGTGCCAAACACGGCACGTGCTGGATGTCCCACATGTCAACGAAAGGAGTGGGACATGAACAGCGTGGTAGAGCCCAGCGTAAAAAAATAGCGTGGTAGAGCGTCTCCACTTCTTCCACTTCTGGGTCGGAGACCACACGTAGTAGTACTTAGTGGTATGAATAATACAAAGTGCGACCTGGAGAGAAAGACACGTCTAGTTGGAAGGTCTCGGGGCATACACGTAAACAAATATAAAAGTTAATATGTGCCTCCAACTAATATAGTAGTAGTAGAGTACTTAGGAACGTACTCCATAACATCAGCGTGCATTGCACGTACAACATTTAGTGGTAGTACGTAGTAAGAGACAAATGCCGCTCAAGAGTTCCCTTCTCGACCTACTCTTGGGTGTTTGGTAGAGTGTATGGAGGGTGCATGACTCCACACTAGTTTAGCACAAATACACTAGAATCATGCATGAAGAGAGCATGCATGAAGAGGGGTGTTGAGTTGAGCATGCATGAAGAGGGAACAACTATGCTGAGACGAGAACGCAACCAAACACACCCTATATGCCACGCATGTTCATACCATTTGTGCCTTTCTACTTCACTTACTGCGCTACATTACGCAGGTTCGTACGTCCACTCCTGGGTACATGTCTGTCTCGTAGTTCCAGTCCCACGTGTTCTTCATATAGATGGAACGATCCTTGCATAACACATGCACCTTGATGCTAGATGTCTCGCGTGTTGGCAAAAGGATGAACAAAGCTCACGTACAAAAATAGAGTGGAAGAACATAGATTCCGGACGACCGAGAAGGAGCAAGGAACCTCGTGGTGGAGCGTCTGCACTCATAATATTTAATATTATTCAGTGATATAAAATTAACCAATCATCTCCACAGTGGCCCAGTGTACGAAACACGGCAGCCCAGTGTAGTTACATCATACTAGAACATGGCTAACCCACGCTATCACAATATTTCTTGGCTTCCGTGCGACACCTATCTCTAGTAATCTAGCAGCCTGTATCGCTTCTCCCTCCTCGTCTCTATCAAAGTGCGGCGGGCTGGCGTTTCTGCCGTCTATTGAGGTGGGTTAACTATCACATGTTAGCAACATGCCAAGAGCATTCTAAAAAATTCCTTTCACGTTCCGTTTTCAAAAAGAAAAAAATCCTTTCACATACGAATTTGCCTGTATGCTTTGAGCAACTTGCATGTCCTATACTGCTCCTGTTTGATACTCTAACTTAGCTAGAGGTTAGACTAACTCATGACTAACCCTAAACTAACTGTAGCCAAAGATATGTTTGGGTGACAGGGTTAGATTAACAATAAATGCACTTCATGGAGAGAGAAGTGATTTTTCAGTGGTCCCAATGAGAACTATCTCCAGTTAGCACCTCTTGGGTGGGATAGTTTTTTTTTGGTGGGTTCGGTGCAACTTGCTCCAATTTAAACCCTCATGCTTGGATACTTTAGGGCTATTTGAGCCCCAACTAGCTCAAACTAACTCTAACCCATGGATCCAAACAAGGCCTATGGCCAGTCTCGACGCGGAGCAATCGCGTGCACCGGTAAGCGGCGCTCTCTCGGTCGTCGCGCCACTTCAAAGCCGGCGCCAGTGAGAGGTCGCTTCCGCTCTGGTCGGGCATTAATGCGGCACTGATGCTCCAGGGTGACGCTGACCGTTTCACGCGGGAAGCGCGTGCTGGCAAGGGAGTATAGGTTTTGAACCGTTTCAGGTGTAGTACTAGTAGTTTGCAAAGCTACTCAATTATTGCACTCAGTTTCCTAAGAAATTGTGGTAAAAAACGTTACTCCACAGCCGGCTTCCCTTCTCCTTCCTCTTCCACCACTCGCGCACGTCCGCGGGAAGCAACCGGTCAACCCTTATATAGGAGTGCTAGCACAAAAAGATGCATGCATGACCACTAAAATTTCCATATTAAAGCGCCGCTCCGGCGGGAGTATGGCGTATGTTGTTACCTTCGGCCGGCCCATGGCTACCGGGCGACGGCGACCAGAGAAGAGGTGGTGGGAGGGGAATGAATGCAGCTACTTTTTGGGTTCGCCTTCCGTCTTAAATAAATGCGCAGCATCACGTGTACCCACGGGTGCACAAATTGTAACATACGTGTCTGCTTAAGTGGGCGTCACGTAACTGGTGTGTGTGAGAGAGATTCTGAGAGACAGAGTGCGTGTGTGCGACTCTACTCTTCGGACATGTACTCAACCTTTTGCATCGGGATATAAGTATAATGGTATTTACTTTAGCTAGTGATTTACGTGGCCATGTTAACGTGGTTGTGTCAAAAAAATGTCACTTCCTGCTCGTGATTTGCGTTATATAATTACAAGCAAGATTCTCGTGCATTGCAGGGAACATCAATATGCATTTTTTTACAAAACACCTGTTGTGATTGACCCATGCAGGAGTAATCCCATGTGTAAAAACTAATGATATCTCGAGAATTTTATCGAAAAACTGGTATCTCAAGAATGTCATCGAAAAAAATGAAAGATGAGAGATAAGGCGAGGAGGAGTGGAGCGTGGTGGTGACTGGTGGTCGGAATGGGCGGAGGCATGGGGATGGACGGCGCCGACAAGCGGCAGCGGCCACCATGCATGCTAGATTGTTCCAGATACTTATTCCTTTTTTAATTGCTGAGCAATGAGGTTGCGGGAGATAATGATGTGGAGAGAGGTGCGGGTATCTTTTGTAAAATTATCATAGTTTGCTTTCTATCCTCAGATATAGATCATACGGTCTGTATTACAAGATGGCACGCACACCATCACCGCCAACTCATTTTTTATGGGTACAGATGATAAGTTTGCTGACTACTAAAGTAAAGTGGAATTTTTCCATGTTATGCAAGTAAATAAAGGTGATTGTTTATCATACGGGTAAGGTTGGATGAAGGGTGATAGGAACAAATGCTCCGCCTAGAGCATGTGTGTGTGAGATGGAGTCTTAGTGTGTGTGTGTTAGAGAGAGAGAGAGGAGAGAGAGATGGAGTCTTAGTTTGTGTGTGTGTGAGAGAGAGATGGAGTCTTAGTGTGTGTGGGGGGGGGTGTGTGCATGCGTGCGTGTGTGTGTGTGTGAGAGAGAGAGAGATGGAGTCTTAGTGTGTGGGGGGTGCATGCGTGTGTGTGTGTGTGTGCGTGTGTGTGTGTCGCGGGGTCCTCTGTGGCGGATGTAATTTAAGTGTGCATGGCTTCATCATAGAGAGGTGATGTGTATGGCAGAGGCCACCAACGATGGGGTGCGAGAGAGAAAATGCCCGTAGAGAGGGAAGAGAAGGTGTGTGCGCGTAGAGGAGTCGACATCGAGAGAACGTGTTTGCTCGAGAGACACCGAGGAAGACTACTATATATCGATGGTGCATGTAGGCAGGAATTAAACAAAGGGATGGTCTTATTGGTTTCGGGGATATAGGGGAAGAGTGAGAGGCGGGGGGTAGCTAGAAGGATATTGTTAAGTGTGAGTGTGTGTATTACCCATCCAGGCGGAAGTTATGTGCACAAAAGAGGAGAACGATTCGATGTGGCGTTAGGATTGAGGGTAATTAACAATCTATGGAGACATATAGACCTTGAACGTGCATGTGTGAGAGGTATACATGTATATGTGGGATGTGTGTGTGTGTGTGTGTGCGCGCGTGCATGATCGAGATAAAAGAAAGAAGACATAAGTCATAAGATCAACGACATGGGAGAGACGGATCGGTATGACAATATGCATGCATGTGAGAATGCAGGGAAGAAGGCCCGACAATTGAGCATCTGTTTTTGTCTTTAAGAGATAGTGGCGTGGGCTGGAGCATGCATCTATGGCGAGCAGAGGGAGTGAGGCGCAACGATTGTGCAAAAGAGACCAACCTATAAATGCATATGTATGGAGAGACATATATAGTGTGGGTGATAGGAAGCAAGACTCCGTGCAAGAAATGTTGACGGAGAAACTACAGATAGATACAGAGATGGAGATGCTATCTAGAGGGACATCCACTAGTTTGGGTGTTGGAGATGACCGTCGGGTGGCAAAGGGTGAAGTTATATATGTGTGTGAGAGGGCACTTGACTGCATGTAGAGAGAAACATATGTAGTGTGCGTGATAGGAATCAAGAGTGAGGGCAAGAAAGAAGGTTGATGGAGAAACAGATAAATAGAAAGATAAAGATGCTAGCTAGTGTGCGTTAGAGATAGGAGTCGAGTGGATCAGAAGGCTCGGTTATGTGTGTGGGTGTGAGAGAGATAGAGAGAGGGTGCATGTGAGTCACATACAAACAGATGTCAGAGAGAAATGAGATCCAGAGAGACGGAGTTTTGTGTCTACGAGAGAGAAAGATATTTCACAACGAGAGTGATAGCTAGAGAGACATACGAGGGGACACAAGATATCTCTAGGGAGAGAGGGTGTGTGTGAGCGACATACAAGAGAACAATGGAGAAATATGAGACCCTGGGAGACAGAGTTTGTGTTTGTGTGTGAGAAAGAGATATTGAAGAGGAAGAGTCGTAGGTTCTCATATCTAAGGAGCGAAAGACATCTTTGTATGAGGGGTGTGCGAGTGGCACACATGGGAATAGTAGAGAGAAATGAGACCCCGGGAGACAAAGTTTTGTGTTTGTGTGAGAGAAAGAGATTCCACATGGAGAATCATAGTTAGAGACACATATCGGGGAGCGAGATATACTTAGAGAGAGATAGAGTGATGAAGGTCGAGGGAGAGAGTATCGTCAGTGTGTTACGAAGATAAAACATCATTGTCGACATACAGGTAGCACGAGAGATACCTGAGAGACGGTGAACGCGTATAGGTCCAGAGAGATAGTCCTATATAAGCATGAGTGATAGCTATATGAGACGAATATCTGGATTAAAGGGGATTCAAATATTTAAACTGGAGATCACGACATCGATAATATCATAACGCAAATTGGTGTATCAAACATGCATATTCATTTGAATTTGGGCACATGTGTAATGTTATATAGTTTATCAATATTGGTGATCCATATATTCTTCAATTACAAACAATGCATGGTTTATATGCACTTAATGTCTAAACGGGATTACATTATATGTTGCGTGTGTGAAACACATTATACATGTTTGAGAAGTAAAAAAACCCGCATGAAACACACATTAATTGGAGATAGATAGCAAGGAATGCATACATTGGATTTCAACATAAAGGGTTTCAAATATTTGAAAATCCAAATTGATGGATACAACCTTATGAATCTGAGATCATGCCATTTGTAAACCATATTTATGTATAAATGGTGTTGTGCTTTTGAAAGTATATATAAAAAATGATGTATATAGAATGTAATTCCAATTGAAAATGGATCCCGCCTGAAAAAAATAGAATACAAACGGGATTTGAATTGAGTTGGCACGGTAAACGTGCACTCCACAAAATTTGAACGAAGCACGGAAAGTCGCAGTAACCGCCCGAAACCAAAATCTGCGAGATGGAAATCACTACTGCCTATCCCTGCCACGCAAAGCCTATATGCTGGATTTCTATAGGTTTTGATAGGGGTAGGTTTGTAATTTCACCCAAACGTGACGTAACCGCCTCTCACCCGGATTCATACACGGTGGGTGCCAAAACATAGTGTGTCCTCGGCCGAAATCGACTCAATCCCTGATTCATATTCATACACGGTGGGCGCCAAAAACAAACTCTCGTCGGCAAATATTCGGTGTATGCGAGATTACCGTCCTATCCCCAACCGACTAATGTTGCTGTGATGTAGTAGAAATTTGAAACGGGGGCTAAGTTTGTAAATTTCCTCGCATTTGAGACAAGCGCGCCCTGAATACATGGTTCCCCCCTTCCTCTCTACCTCCCTTTTCCCCATTCGTACTCCGTGGGCGCCAAAACACCCTCTCCATCACCCTCCTCCGTCCGCCGCTGTCTGCCACCCCATCCACCGCCGTCCTCCTCCACCATGTCGGAGGTGATACCCCGACGCCGCCGTCCATTACAAGAGATCGACCTCTCTCATCCACGGCTTCGGACCGCGATCCTTGCATCCCGTCCTCCCGCTTCATCCCCGCCATCGTCCACCTTACCGGCGTCGCTCCTACGACCGTCTCGTCCATCGCGCCCCACCGCCACCGTCTACCCTCCTAGATCTGCTTCCACGCCGTCGACAGCCATCGCTACCGCAGCACCGTCAAATTCTCAGTAGATGCGTACACAGCGCCGCACCAGAGGCAGTACTCTTTCGTATCTGCTCAACTTATTTATCGCAGCAAGAACATAGATCGCCACTGCTTTACTCTGATTTCTTTTCTTGGTTGCGAAGTTGCCTTTGTCTGGTTTGCACCTTCAGATCCGCCATGGCACGCTCAACACTATTCTCCCAATGCTTATGGTTTTCCTCTTTTATATTCCACACTAGTTAAATCACAGTAGACTAAATTTCAAAATTGGGTCAGTCGATTTTTCAGATCTTGCCGGAGTTCGCCAGTGCGATCGAAGGGGCTCGAGTGGTTGTGGGGCCTCGCCGAACGAAGAAAACTCGACGCGGGTAGGGGTTGGGGCGGGGGTGGGGTGGTGGAGGAACACAGGCGGTGGGGGCCGGTGGCCCGTGCGGTGTTCTGTATGGGAAGAATCAGAGACGAGGAAGAACAAGGGTTAGGATACGTAGGATCTTCATCCAACCGCCTGAAATGGTCGAGAGACAGCTAGGAGTTGCATTCTTAATGCGCTCTGGTTCATCATGTGTGGGCACTGCGCAACCAACATTTTATTATCCAAAATCTGCTTGCTCTTCTTTACCATGTTCCTCTTCCGTTCTTCTTTAATATGTACTCTCTCCGTTCCTAAATACAAGTCTTTGTATAGATTCCACCATGGACTACATATGGAGCAAAATGAGTGAATCTACACTCTAAAATGTACCTGGATACATCTGTATGTGATCCATAGTGGAAATCTCTACCAAGACTTATATTTTGGAACGGAGGGAGTATGATAGTAGTACAATATGTTCCCTGTACTGAAGATGAGCAGGGACATTTGCAGTGTAGAGGTCTATACGGTCGGTTGTGATGGACACTTTGAGCCTCTTTGATTCGTAGGATCTTGTAAATATAGGAATAGGATTTGTAGTGGCCTACCCACTTGAATCATATAAGAATAGCAAGGAAATGCGGGGAGCTGTGTCGCCTTTGAGAGTTACATTGATATTAATAGTACCGCACCTTCACTTGAAGAGAGCTGGTATTCGAAGCCTTTCTAGCCGTACCGGCAATACTAGCACATATATTCCAGCAAGTTCCACTTTGCTGATTTTACTCTGATGCTTAAGGTTTTCCCGTTATATCTACACTATGATCTGTGTAGCTGCTTTGTGTCGCACTAGCAGCAGTCCACTCTTGAAGCTAAACACTGCAATGACTTACAAAATTGGCACCAAGGCATTGAGTGCCATTCTGGATGCAATGAAACTCATACGCTCCCCACCTGCTGATTATTGTTCAGAATATGATCCTAATGACTATTCTAACCTCGAGGAGTCAAAGGCAGATGGCCTGTCCTATTCACCCATCAAGGTGCCTGTTCTAATTTGGCAATGTTTTATTGATTGCGGGTATCTTGCATATGTTGTCTTGCATTTCTTCTACTTTGTTGCACCGCCATCTTCTTAGTTTACTCATCATATATGTCGAGATGCCATGCCCATCCATTATCAATACATATTCCATATGTCATCATACCATGTTTTTCCACTCAAATGTTGTTCTTGTGCATCAGACATCAAAAAGGAAGAGGGTGATTGCCGAACCTGAAGGAGCACCAGCAAAGTCCTTGAAAAACGTGGTGGTGCCAGAGAAATCAGACAGCACCCCACTTATATTGGCTGTACAACCAGTGACACAAAACGTAGGACCGACTCCAGCAGACTGTACCCATACTTCACTGGCCACACCACTAGCCCCACCACACAGGACCTGCACTCCAGCAAAAGGTATACCGATTTCATTTGCCATAGCACCAGCTGTACCATAGAAAAATCCCACTCCAGCAAAAAGTATAGCAAGTCCACCAGCCGAAGACCTATCCCAACTGCAGAGATGGCCAATTCCTGCAGATTGGAACCCCATTTCATTTATTCCCAGTTTAAAAGACAATGCTTTCAATGTTGTTAGGGACTACGTGCATATATTCCCATCATGGGAAGATTATTGTGAAGACAAACACCATTTTCACATCTTCCTGTCCAACTTACGTGTAAGTGCTATTATTCATGGCTACTATTTTCCTGTTTTCTGCTGATTGAACACATCAATGATTTACATTACATTGTTGTAACTAGGCGAGGGTCAATCTGGATAGTCATGACGAGCAAAGCTTGCTTGTGCTTTTCAAGGAAGCATTGCAGCAGTATCGGTGTTACCTGAGGAAATCACACTTTGATGGCAAGTCTATAAACGAATTTCTGGTGAAGTCTCCTGTGCTAAATTTAGAAGACATTGAATGGAAAAACCTTGTTATGCACTGGTCTCGTTCCTAGGATGAGGTACTGTCTATGAAATCACATGACAATTTGAACTTCTACTTTTCCGCATGTGCCTTACGGATCTTTTTTGCAGGAAATCTGCTCGAAGAAGAATTCCGGTTTGACAAGAACGACAGGATATCGCAAATATGCTGCCCACTGCTTTGCTCTTGTTAGTACATGTTGTCCTGTATCACTGTACTTGCATACATACCTGGTTCATTATGTGACAGCAGTATGCATGATAGCTTGCTTATCAATTGTTCGCTCCAAATTATCTGATCTGTATGAATGGTTACATTAGTGTAGAATATATCCAATGCCAATGTTTTTTTAGCTCTGCATTGTTCTTGTAAGTACATGCTGTCCTTTATCAGTGTACTTATAATGACAGGTAGTTGTTCATGTACCATCACTCTGCACCTTATTTTCCTTTGCCCTCCATTTTCTACACATCAGATCTATATTTACTCTTACCATAAGGTTGGTACTGAAGAAGTTTAGCTGTGCATTGCTCTTGGCTGTACCTTTTGCCCGTATAGCTGCACTTACGTTTATAGCTACTTGGTTATGTAGCATCACTCTTCATCTTATCTTAAATATTCTCCATTTTTTCATATATTATCACATCTATATTTACTCTTAACAAAATGTAGAATAAAGGCAATGCTTTTGAAGAAGATTCTGTGGTAAACTTCTTGAATTGCCCCCCCCCCCCATCAGCATGGACAGGGCCTTTATAGATCCTGTCTTCACCAATAATGTAAGTTTGTCCATCTCAAGCCTTCAAACTTTGTTGTATATATTTGGTTAGGCATGACTGCAACATCTGTTTATTTTTTGTGTTTGCATCAAATTGCTTGTTTAAAGTTTATTATGTAGTTCATAAACAAAAGTTTGTCCTTTCTCAATTTAAGTTTTCAGTTGTACAACCAAGTTCCTTCTTTATACCATGTAAATTAAACTATAGAGAGCAAGTGATCTTCTTTTGCACTGCATGTACGCTTCTGTTCTTCATCCATAATCCAGTGGTGTGGTGAACCTACCCACTACAGCACAATGTCATATTCTGCAATGTCTTAACTATGAACAATGTCATATCATTCTATTATTATTTAAACTGTCTCTTTATTTGCCAATCTGAAATGGTATAAATTGACAACACACTAACCATTGATACTTATGAGTTCTTGATCTGTAATCCGGTGGTGTCGTGAAGCTGCTAACTCCTTCACAATGTCATTTCCTGCCATGTCTTGACCTAAACAATACCATATTGTGTTAATGCAATTTTAAACTGTGACACTTTATTCGTCGGTAAGAAATGTGATGAATTGTCAGCACTGATACTTTTATGTGCAGAACTTGTCATCTGTCTGCTTGTTTATCTTTCAGAGTGAGGAAGATATAAGTGTTGAACAAGCGTAGTCTCATCATCTTGCTCATCTGCTTGCGCTGCAGCTCCCCAGTAGGGCTAACCTTTCTTGAACTCTATTGAAGTGCTGTCGGTTTTGCATATTATTTTATCGGCGTGTTTATTTGCACTGTTGGCGATCTTTGATGCCCAGTGTATGTAATCTGTTGTCTGCTTGTGCTTTATTATCATAGTGGCGAACTTTGATGCCCAGTGGATGTAATATGTCGTAATTTCTTTATTATATAGTCTAGGTTTTTTCTTATTCATGATGCTGCAGTTATTTTACTGTATATATATATATCCTGTCTTCGCAGTAAATCGGCCAAACCGTAAAATTACGGTACATAATCGGGCCTTCATGCAATCACGATGTAGGTTGGGCCTGAAACGTGCCGAACAGCTCATGGGCTGGCAGCAGCCCGAAATGAACCCCGACCCATGATTGTGCGAATCAAATCATGGGCTTTTAGCAGGCCAAAATTGTCTCGGTCCTTGTCTGGCCCAATCAGATATCGGTTGCGAGCAGGCCGGATGCAAACCGGGCCGTAGTTAGGCCCAACTATATGACGGGCTTTTAACAGACCGAAATTAATATAGGGCTGAAATGTTAAACGGGCCCTTAACAGGCCAAAACTAATATCAGGCTGAATTACTAATGGGCCTTTAGCAAGTGGGCCCAAAAGCATAGTGTCCAGTTGACGGACCGAATCTGATATGGGCCATAATTGAGCCCAAAGCCTCTTAAAGGGTCGGACCTGATCTGGGCCGTAATTTGGCCCAGAACGTGGTAGGCTTTTAACGGGCCGAATCTCATATGGGTCACTATTAGGCCCGGAGCGTGGCAGGCCATTAATGGACCGGGTCAAATATGGGTCGGCATTTGGCCCAAAACATGGCAGCCAGTTAATGGACCGGCCTACTAGGGTCCTCAAAATCTTGTGGGCCTACATCTGGGCCAGCCCATTAATGTCGGTGAAATCTCGTGGGCCTTTAGCTGGGCCGGCCCATTATGATCCACAAGAATCTTGTGGGCCTTTACCTGGGCCGGCCCATTATGGCACACAAAAAATCTTGTGGGCCTTTGCTTGGGCCGGCCCATTATGGCCCACAAAATCTTGTGGGCCTTTAGCTGGGCCAGCCCATTATGGTCTGCAAAATCTCGTGGACTTTAGCTGGGCCGGCCCATTATGGTCCGCAAAATCTTGTGGGCCTTCAGTTGGGCCGGCCCATTTAAACTTGATGGGCCGGTCCACGTGTCAACATATCATAGGCGCGTCTCGCCCATTGGATGAGTGACACCTGTGCCAACGCGGACCTGGCACGTGTCTCCTCTAGCCAATGATGATTTTACACGTGGAAAATCCCCATTGGTCGGGGCTGTTAACGGGTTATCGGATCCAAAACCCGACCCGATAGCTTAACGGTGTTCCGTTACGGTGGATGCCACGTGTCGGTCACCCTTGACTAAAGCACTTCTGTGACGCGCGATTTATCATCATGGAAGTGGACACTTCCGTGATGATAATTTTGGTAATGTCATGGAACACTTCTACGACAGCACAGGTATGACTATCTTGATTCTGTCATAAAATCGTCATGGATGTACATGCATGACAGAAAACGCGACCTACTGTGACAAACACGTATCATCACGGAAGTGTATTTTTTTGTAGTGAAGTCTCCGGTATGGGGGCTAGTCCATCCCATACTTGAATCATTACCACATACGCAGATAGTGAATCGCGTTTTCTAACACTTGGGCATCCTCACAAGCATTGCATAACTTCTCTTCTCCACGAACCAGGTTCGGGTAAATCCCTTGGTTCTGCAAGACACACAAAATCTCTATCATTTCTTCACAACTCTCAGGTTTTACGTAACCTCCTATGAAACGTATGCTGATGAAATCATAGCTTCTTTCATAATTATTTTCTTCAACGAGATTGTGCTTGTTTCCTTATCAAATCCTGGGTCCTGTGGGTTATGGCCCACTTCAACACTTGTATAACTTTAACTCATCCTTGGAGCTACTATTGTTCCATATTCCAACATTACATCTCCTTTAAATCCAATACCACTTCATTCCTGCCTACTCTTGGGGTAACCATCATAACTAAAACAAAACTCCAACTCATTTGTCCAAACTCCAACTATATATGGAACAACATTTTCCTTTCCATCGGTCAAGTGTTCACACAGACAAGTATCGCCAAAAAAATGCACTAGTTCATCCATAATTCATATTCTCTTCATATCAAATCCTTTATTACATCCTTAACCACTACTCAAAACTCAAATTTCAAAAGTACTCTGAGTGTGACGTGATCCTTCAAATCATCTATGTTTTGCTTCATTGTGGTGGCCATGAGCTTCATCTCCATCATCTCTGCATGCACCTCCCTCAGGTATTCCTGAGTGTGACGGAGTATTGCTTCTAGTATTTCTCAAATCTAATGTATGTCTTCCATGGAAGCTTCACGAATAGAGTCAAAGAATGTTGCTCGTGGTACTTAAGAAATGAAAAAGTATTAACCCATAGTCTTTGGGCAAACTCCCTTCACACGGTGGAGGTGTACCTCCACATACCAAAGTTCAACTCCCTTCTCCATGAAAGGATAACCCTTGTAGACTGCATCTCCTTCAAGATTAATATGCTTCATCATGTCCTTCAGGATCTTCGGGTAATCCTGATCACTTGTCAGGGTCATGATCGTTTCTGGGCCCTTCAGAAAAGACTCGTAAAGGGTTTTCATCTGCAGGTATAAGATAGAAGGGGTACTCAGGATACTGTATGTATTTCCTTGGGTGAAATGTGGTTATTTTTCGGGGAAAGGTTTGGGGTCATCTTGTCCATGGGTTCAAGGTTTAAGTCTGGGTGACATAGTGAGGGAGGCACTCACAATCAACAAACAACTCATAACATTTCATATGAGATTCCAAACACCTCAACTTTTATTGCTTTACGAACTATTACAGTTCCCATTTCATAACTCAACTCAACATCCCCAAAAATAAAAGTGTATTCCACATTTATTACATGCTTTATTCCAATATCAAGATCTCAACTACTCTGCTCAAGCTTTCCTCGGGTCTGAACATTCTCTGACAAAATGTCCTACTCCTTTGCAGCGTAAACAAATGGCATCAGACAAATCCAGGGGCTTCCTGGTGGTTATCTTGGCTCCTTGGGTTCTTGGCTTCCTTGCTGGGCATTTGCTAGCATAATGACCTAAATCCTTACACCTGTAACAAGTGATATGACTCAGGTCCTTTTCTACAGAAATTGGGTTGTTCTGGGGAGACATGCTCTTTCTCTTCCTCGACTTCTTTGTTCTGATCAATTCCTCTATCTCTTGTCTATCAAACTCCACTTCTTCCGTCGGGAAGTTTCCCAGATACTCTTGGCTTTCCTTCGTGCAATACTGTGAAAAATGTCCTTCTTCTCCACATGAATAGCAAGCATTGGAGTAAAATCTGTTTAGGCTTTCTCCATCAGGGTCGTCAACATCTTCTTTCATCACCGGTTTTCTTAAACTTTCCCTGAGGGCTTCTTTCACTGCTTCCTTTTGCTGCTTGGTAATTTCTTGTACCTTGGGATAAATATGACATTGGGCGGGGTAGTGCGTAGTTCCTTCACACAAGAAACAAGTAACCTGCCTAGTCGGGCATTCTTCAGCTCGATGATTTCCTTCACAATGATGGCATCCATCCTTGTGTTCTTCATGGGTATGTCCTATTTCTCTGCATATCTTGCAGGCACAAGGTTTCTTCGTCTGGTTATCACCGTGCTTCCGGATAAGATGGTATCCCAACAGAGTCTTCTTCAATTCCTCCCAAGTTTTTGCTCCATTACATCCTTGTATGGCTTGATGCAATTTCCACCAGGTTGCAGCACTTTTTGTAAAGTACTGAAGAGCGTATTGAACCTCATACTTCCTTGCAACCAAATTGCTCCTGAAGTGATTATCCATGTTTTGAATCCATAGCTCTGCCTCCAACTGAGTGATCGGTCCAGAGAATACAAGTCCATCTTCATTCATCATCTATTGGGTCCAATGGTTTTGCGATGAGATAAGAGGGATAGAGAGAGATACACACAATATACACAATAGAGTTTTGAAAATAAGTTTTATTTGTTGTTGTCAAAAAACACACACAAAATATGACAGCTCACAAACATAGCATCTAACGTGAGTATACAACAAGGGTTTAGTCCTCTAAAGGTCATATAAATCTTGGAATTCGTCAGTGTCTTCAAATTCTTCAATTCTTCAGAGGCTTCGACTGTTGTAGCTTCAATTCTTCTAATGTATGTTGAAGTCCTCTTTTACACTAAAGTGGTCCTCAGTTGTCTGATATCTTGCCTTGCTCGGAGTGGTCTCATCATTTGATCCTCCGTGTGGTTAAAGGGAAAGGGGGTATTGCCTAACTATTTGAGGTAAAAGGAAAGATTTGATAAAGCTCAGAAAAGAAGAGAGGTAAAGGATCTTTTTGAAAATAAAGTTTTAGAGAAATCCTTTCCTAAGGGCTTTCTAGTTTCTAGGGTCACATCCTACCGTCAACATGTGCTCTGATACCATCTCTACAGCGACCTGACCTCAAACGGTCAAGCCTTTGTGTATCCGTGCCAACCCTAGATCGGTATGCTGGCACACACAGTACATCAATGTATATATCAAAGTGCAATCACATGTATAAATAACGTAAGACAAATATATATACCTCTTAAGTCTCAGTGAAAACAAACTTAAGGGTGTGGAGTCCCATCAACACCAACAGCAAGTTGAGTGTAGACCGTAACCCTACAACGTAACTCTTACTCGTCGTAGAAATTCCTGCAACATAAGACGTTGCAGCCCTGTAGGTCAGTACATTGAATGTACTGGCAAGTCACATCATAAGAATAATGAACCTATTGTACATGAAATTTGGCTGGTGAAAAGCTCTAAGTTTAGTTTTTGCATAAAGCTAGTTTTTCCCTAGAATAAAAGATATTATTCTACCACTACTATATAGCATAGGATGAGTTGGCAAACCCAACTCAACCCATTCCCAAAGTTTCATTTAAAACCCAACTGTTTAATTAAGAGTGATGAGATCTCCCAGCATTTCCACTACTAGATGCTCAAGTTGTCCGTAACCGGGGACACGGCTAATCGATTAGGTTTTAACACTCTGCAGAGGTTTGTGCACTTTTCCCCACAAGACTTGATCGCCTCCCTTGAAGTTCTTGCACTGCCTGGCGTTTGAGAACAGGATGACCGAGACATAGTCTTTCTAAAATGTTCCTCCTTAACCCACGGATAGGCCGGTACACCTACATCATTCTACATCTGCTAGCCCATCCCGGAAGGGGTCACACTAACTACTCAACTAAGCCAGAGCCCATATTGGCTTGTGGCTGCACACGTAAGCTTCTAGACATGAGAATACAATTGATCTCTTTGAGCCTGGGCGGACGGTCCACTAGTGGTGCACCACCATGGATTTCCCATGCGTGCCCCACTGTACTTCGCCACCATTCCAACAAGTTTCCGCCCAGGTAGTTCATTAATTATCTTAGGTCCTATTGACTACATTGTCACTCAAACTTTACAATGATCACTCCCCAATCCACGTCTACTTAGCGTAGCAACATATTGTAAAATGATGGTGACAATGTTATATGGTTCAGACCTACCTCAATGAACTATTGGGTGAAAAGCATAGCCATCTGGCAACAATAAATCCTACCATGCAATCCTACCTCAAAGGACTAAGTGCATAATAAAAACATAGGTAATTGAAGGAATGGTCAAATGTGAACTTGGCTGGTAATAGTTGATGAAGATAATATCGCTCTTAGAAATTTACTTAATGGAACTATTCGTCACTCTCCGGTGAAAATCTATAAAGTCAAACATTGCACTCACATAAGCAATCATTTCAGAGAACCAAGAAGAACATGCAAAGCAAAAAGTCTTGGAAAAACCAAATGAACATTCAACACACTTAACTAGCATGGAAATATCCTAAGTGCAAAACAACATGTGACATAGGGTGCAAAGATGTGATGTGTACTAAAGTGCATACATGGCATAATAGTAAAACTATCATAGACAGACCATTTTTGTGTGGAAAATGTGTGACAATGGTCCAAGTGGTAGGGTTTGGCTACGGTGACATGGTGCAAAAAGAATCACATCAATCGGAGCTACGGTTTAGGAGATATGGCCAGTTGAAGCTTGAATTCAAACCTGAATAAATTCAAATTTGAAATTGGCCAAAAGTTTTCAAAGTTGGTTCTCTGGATAAAGCTATTCGAGATGAACACTTTGCCGCTGGTTTCGTCGAATTTGGAATTACGGTTAAAAAGATACAACCATTCGAAGTTCAGGGACTAATCTGAAAACTCAAGGACTTGACTGTGAAAATTTTATTTGCGACCAGGTCCCTGGCCACGTGGCGGCTCGTGGTTGGCCAAGGAGCGTTCGCTGCAGAAGCTATGTGGCAAACGGCCGTAACTTAGGCAAAACAGTGGCGACGGCTAGAAAAATAATTAAACCGAAGATCGGTTTGACTAAACCGAACGGCTTACTAAAGCCCGCGGTTAACCGATCTAATTAAAATATAAAAAAAACCTAAACTAAGCGAACGGGGTAGTGGCTCACGGTGGCGACGATGACGAACAGGAGACCACGGCGTGGGTGTTAGGCGGTGGACGGGGCGGCGGCTCCGGCTCTCCTCGACGATGGGGAAGGAGGCCTCGGGGTCCGGTGCGGCGTGGGCAATCCGGTGGTGGAGGTGGCGATAATCGGGGTGGCCGGGACGGGAAAGGCGAGGGTGGCGGCTCCGTGCTCCGGTGAGGACGCAGGTCGTTGGGGCGGCGTCACCGGCGGTCCTAGGGGCACAAGAAGATGTCAACAGGATGCGCATGGACTCGGGCAGTATCTTGGTGAAGAAGAATGTGGTCTTGGCGGCCTTACGGATGACGGCAAACTCCGGCGACGGAGCTTCGGCCGGCGAGATCCACATGGCGATGGTAAGCGCCGCGAGGGGTGAGGGGGTGTGCGAGTTTACTGAATGGAGAGAGGAGGTCGAGGGCTCTTTATAGGCGAGCTTAGGGCGTCGGGGAGCAGTGGGATACGCCTCATCCCGAGAGCTTAGCCCGACAGTTGCGGCGTGCGCGCACGGTGCTGCATGTTTATCCGAGCGGGAGGTTAGGGACGATGGGCGGGCCCCATGCGTCAGCGGCAGCAGCAGGTAGCGAGCGGGCGGCTCGTGCGTGCGACGCTAGGACACTGGCCTCCTGACGCTTGCGTGGGCTGGTTGCCCTAGCGCTGCAGCTGGGCCTTGGCCTCGTCGGCCTGTGGCTGGGCCGGTGGGGTCGCGCGCGCGTGCGTTTTAAAAAAACAGAAAGAAAAATCCAACAGAAGTAAATTAAATGAAAAATATACATAGGCATATCATATACCAAAATGTTCAGAAAAATACCCCGAATAAGATGAACTATTTTTCAAGTTCAACTAAATCCCATAAAAAATCATAAAAGTCAAACAGTGCTACTGTTGCATTTAAAATCAATAAAAATCATTTTTCAAATAGCAAAATAATTTCAAATTTATTTTCTCCTAATTTTCTATTGAAGGGAATCATTTTACCCTTATTTACATTTATTTATTTTTAGGAGAAAAAAAATTGAATAGAAACTCAAATAACTCCCAATTGGATTTGAATTTGGAATTTCAAACAACTTCAAATGGAAAATGAGTTTCAAATAACTTCAAAGTGACTTCTAATTTATTTCTTTGAAACTTCCAACTCTCTTTCTTCAAATATGAAGAAGTCATTTTATCTTCCGTCATGAACTCATTGAGTTGCTTAAAGTTTCTAAATTTAAAAATATTTCAAATGGAAATTCAAATCATTTTTGAACCCCTTTTCATTTCTTTAAATGGAAGAAGTCATATTATCTTCACTCTACGGTTTTGTAATGAAATGAATTTTGAACTCAGGGAGATCAAAATGCAAGATGAAAAGTTTTGGGAAAGTCCTTTTATTCCCTCTCATTCAACTTTCAAAAAGTTTTCAATTTCCAATCATTTTCACACAATCAATCACACAACAATCAAACAAACAATCATAATAATTTATTTAATATAACATTCCAAAATTTAGAATTTTGGGATGTTACACAGACCTATTGTATACCCTGCCCTGAGTTTCGCACGGGAGTACAATTTTTGATCTAGGAGTGGATCACTGGACAGCTGTTAAAATTATCCTTAGAGGACTAAGGAAATATTTCTCGGTTGTGGAGGTGATAAAGAGTTCATCGTAAATAGTTACGTCGATGCAAGCTTTCGCACCGATCTAGATGACTTTAAGTCACAATCCGGATACATATTGAAAGTGGGAGCAATTAGCTAAAGTAGATCCGTGCAGTGCATTGTAGACATAGAAATTTGCAAAATACATACGGATCTGAATTTGGCAGACCCGTTGACTAAACTTCTCTCAAAATCAAAACATGATCACACCTTAGTACTCTTTGGGTGTTAATCACATGGTGATGTGAACTAAGATTACTGACTCTAGTAAACCCTTTGAGTGTTGGTCACATGGCGATGTGAACTATGGGTGTTAATCACATGGTGATGTGAACTATTGGTGTTAAATCACATGGCGATGTGAACTAGATTATTGACTCTAGTGCAAGTGGGAGACTGAAGGAACTATGCCCTAGAGGCAATAATAAAGTTGTTATTTATATTTCCTTATATCATGATAAATGTTTATTATTCATGCTAGAATTGTATTAACCGGAAACTTAGTACATGTGTGAATACATAGACAAACAGAGTGTCACTAGTTTTCCTCTACTTGACTAGCTCATTGAATCAATGATGGTTATGTTTCCTAACCATAGACATGAGTTGTCATTTGATTAACGGGATAACATCATTAGATAATGATGTGATTGACTTGACCCATCCGTTAGCTTAGCACGATGATCGTTTAGTTTGTTGCTATTGCTTTCTCCATAACTATACATGTTCCTATGACTATGAGATCATGCAACTCCCGAATACCGGAGGAACACTTTGTGTGCTACCAAACGTCCAATGTAACTGGGTGATTATAAAGGTGCTCTACACGTGTCTCCGATGGTATTTGTTGAGTTGGCATAGATCAAGATTAGGATTTGTCACTCCGATTGTCGAAGAGGTATCTCTGGGCCCTCTTGGTAATGTACATCACAATAAGCCTTGCAAGCAATGTAGCTAATGAGTTAGTTATGGGATGTAGCATTACGGAATGAGTAAAGAGACTTGCCGGTAACAAGATTGAACTAGGTATTGAGATACCGACAATCGAATCTCGGGCAAGTAACATACCGATGACAAAGGGAACAACGTATGTTGTTAAGCGGTTTGACCGATAAAGATCTTCATAGAATATGTAGGAACCAATATGAGCATCCAGGTTCCGCTATTGTTTATTGACCGGAGATGAGTCTCGCTCATGTCTACATAGTTCTCGAACCCGTAGGGTCCGCACGCTTAACATTCAATGACGATCGGTATTACAAGTTTATGTGTTTTGATGTAGCGAAGGTAGTTCGGAGTCCCGGATTTGATCACGGACATGACGAGGAGTCTCGAAATGGTTGATACATAAAGATCGATATATTGGAAGCCTATGTTTGGACATCGGAATGGTTCCAGGTGAAATCGGGACGGAACACCGGGAGGTTACCGGAACCCCCTGGGAGGTATATGGGCCTTATTTGGCCTTAGTGGGAGAGAGGGGAAAGGAGGAAAGGAGGGGGGCCCCCAAGCCCAATCCGAATTGGGGGGGGCGCCCCCCCCCCCTTTTTCTTCCTCCTCCCTCCTCCTTCCTTCTCTCCTAAATCCAACAAGGCAGGGGGGAATCCTACTCCCCGTGGGAGTAGGACTCCCCTTGGGGCGCGCCTAGGAGGTCGGACCCCTCCCCCTCCTCCACTCCTTTATATACGGGGGAGGGGGGCACCCCATGGACACACAAGTTGATCATTGATCTTTTAGCCGTGTGCGGTGCCCCCTCCACCATAATCCACCTCGGTAATATCGTAGCGGTGCTTAGGCGAAGCCCTGTTCCGGTAGCAACATCATCACCGTCATCACGCCGTCGTGTTGACGAAACTCTCCCTCGAAGCTCTACTGGATCGTGAGTTCGTGGGACGTCACCGAGCCGAACGTGTGCATATCACGGAGGTGTCGTACCTTCGGTGCTAGATCGGTCGATCGTGAAGACGTATGACTACATCAACCGCGTTGTCATAACGCTTCCGCTTACGGTCTACGAGGGTACGTAGATGATACTCTCCCCTCTCGTTACTATGCATCGATCTTGCGTGTGCGTAGGATTTTTTTTGAAATTACTGCGTTCCCCAACAAATTGTTGGCATATGCATTCTGTCCTATTTGTTTGGTTCAAAGAATGCATATTAGTCAGTGGGATTGTAATGAATTAGCTTATTTGTCACCGAGTTGAAGTTAGATTGATGTTGTAAACTTTTAAATGATGTCAATTGTTCCTGGATGTGTTACTTTGATGTTGTGCATATTTTGGCAGATAGAAAGTAATTGAGAAGCATTAATTAGATCTTGTGATCTAGTGGACTAACATCAATGAAATGATAATGCATCATAGTGGTCACTTAGTAAACCAATAACAGCCAATTATACCAACAAAATGGCGGATCAACAAGGCATGACTAACAACAACATCACATAAGATATACTTGTACACAGGTTCAACAGTTGCATCACACAACAATATCAACTAAATAGTTCAAACAAAGGGACACATGGTTCAAATATTCTGGTACATCATTAGAGTGCCTGGCACTTCATCACACATTGTTCAAACAAAATGACATGGCCACAGAGTGTTCACAATAGGTTTCCCCTCTGGCTCCTAGTGTTGCATGCAAGATTGGTAAAGAGCATGGACTTGCTCCTAGTGTTCCTGGGAACAACTGCCACCTTCTTGGGAGAGGAAGACATGCTTAGCTGGTTGCTTCCAGTAACAGAACCACCACTAGTCGAGAGCGTATCGCCTTTCGCCATCTTCTTTGGTGATAGAGGGTTGTCACCTCTCTCTACTAGTCTTTTGTAGTTTTTCCTTGGGCTGAAAAGTAACAACACAAGCTTTATTAGTTAGTAATTAAATAATTTGACAGATAAATCAAATATTTGTAGTTCAAATAGCAGTTTACCTCACAACACTTGTTGCATCACTTGCTACAATTGGTGCATCACTTACAGGAGCTATATCATTTGTTTGTGGTGCAAGATCTGCACTTGCTGCTTCTGTCTCAGTTGCTGCAGGTGCATCTATCTCTACTGCTTCTGTAGGTTCTGTAGGTTCATTTGTCTTAGGTTCTATAGGTTCATTTGTCTCAGGTGCTTCAGGTGCATTGTTAGCACCCCAATGCTCATCGTCTTCTCCAAATGCTGGGTCAATTGACTCTTTGCACTTACTGCCATGGTGACCAAGTCTGACACACCTAGAACACTTCTTTCTCCTGCCCCCAAGTCCTTTTCCTTCTGACTTTGCCCTAATCCTGGTCTTTCTAGGTCTACTAGGGGGCTGTTTTGAACTGGAGCACACAACTTGAACCCAAGGTCAACTATATCTCACTATTGCTTTCCCTCCATTGCAGGCAAGTTGTCAGCATATGTTGCATTGAACATTTGCACTGAGTAATATGGGTGCACATACTGGTCAATCTCACTGACTGGGCCTCTCATTGATGTTATGAAATACAATGCATGTATGCAAGGTTGGCCTGTAATTTGCCACTTTCTGCAGCTGCAAGTCATAGCTTTTAAGTCCACGGGATATCTCCACTCCCTCTTTTCTTTGTCAACTGCAGTGACCTCAGCCTCATGTGTACTTCTTTTAACTATAGTCATGTCCAACCCCTTTGATTTTGCCAGCAACATTTTCATAACTTTTGGAATTACTAGATGCCCAACATATGTTGCTGCTCCAATGCTCTGCTTAATGTCAAATCTCTCCATTATGTATTGTCTTATTTTGTCAAGTAGATCAACAATGTGTAGCCCTTTCCACTTTATAATATTGGAATTAAAGGACTCTGCAAGATTATTGCTAACATAATCTAACTTGCATATTTCATTAAAAAGAGCCCTTGCCCATAACTTAGTGTGGTGCTCCTCCATATACTCTTGCACACCTGGCTTGTTGTACAACTGAGTGAGATGGTACTTGTGCTTTTTCAAACTATATGTCAAAGAACAGGGCCACAAGTTCTCATCAAAGAATTTTCCTCTAATTTTTTTACTGAAATTAGCTGCAAGATGCCTCATGCATTCCCTGTGCTCTACACCTGGGAACACAGCTTCTACAGCTGTCTCAAGTCCCTTGTAGGCATCAGTGTGAATAACCAGTCCTTCTTGGTGCCCTATTAGGTTTTTTAAGTTCTGGAAAAACTAGGTCCAACTCTCAATGTTCTCTGTCTCTAGCACTCCATATGCAACTAGAAAGATCCAGTTGCATGCATCTACAGCACAAGCACTTACAAGCTGACCTTTAAACCTTCCATTTAATGATGTTGCATCTACTGCTAGATATGGCCTACAGCCAGCCAAAAGTCCTTGCGAAGAGGCCTTAAATGATACAAAAACTCTCCTAAAGCACTCTTTGTACCTTTTTCCACTGAGCTTAAACTCTACTGTGTGTTTGTCAATATTAAGCACACTACCAGGAGATGCCTTTTCTACTTCGGCTTTGAAAGTATACAACAGTTGGAATGAATCAGAACACTTACCATAGATGTTGTCTAGAGCCATTTGCTTGCCATAAAATACTCTCATGTAAGGCAGCTGCACCCCATACTTTTTCTTCAAATCAGTTTGCAGAGTTAGCACTGAAATATTTGAATTCTCCCTGACCCAGTTCTTGACAGCATCTGCCACCCACCTACACTTTGCAGACCTTAGCCTTTGCCTCCTGGTAACACTTAGGCAAGTGTGACATGTCTTGTTCACTTTGACCTGCACCAAATAAGAGTCAACAACAGTTCAGACAATGTTTAGGTACTGAAATATTAGGAATGCACCTTTTATCATTCTCAACAATTTATAAGCATAATGAGTAGTTAATCTACTTGGAAAAGTGTGCTATTTCTCATTCTGGAGGCATGCATCCTCCACTTACACCTTTTATAAGCACAATGAATAGTTAATCTACTAGGTTCACTCTTGTCAATTACAAATTCACTCTGGGTCTTGATTGCAAAGGTGGCAAGTGCATTCCTACAATCTATGACATCTGAAAAAATAGTTCCTTCTGCTAAAGAAGGATCATCTCTGTTATATTGCACTTCAGGTCTACCCTCATCCTCTATCTCAGAATATCCCATGTCCATGTCCTCCTCTCTCTCTAATCAAAGTCTGTATCCTCAAATTGGGGGGAGGGGGTGGAATGAAATCTTCAGCGCCCTCATTGGGTGGTTTCCTAACAACAAACTCTGGGTGCATTCTTTCATCCTCATCATCTGTGGGCACTTCATCAGGAAATTCCTCTTCTATGATTGGACATGTTGTTTCTTTGCTATACTCAGGACATACTTGACTAGAGAAATTGGCACTTGGGGTTCCTGGTTGTTTAACTCTGCTTTCAGGCTCTAAAGTTGCAGGTGCCGATTTCCTTCTTTTAAAGTGATAGCTTTGAGTCTGTGAACTACCAGTTGCTGCTTTCCTTCCACTATTTTGACTGCTTTTATGGTGTGAAGAAGTAGCTGCAGATCTTGCAGCTCTGCTATCTGTTTCTCCTCTTTTTCCTTTGAATGATAGTAATTTCAGTTGCACTGAATTGCTCTCAGCATTTGTGGCAAACATTAGTCCTAACTCATCATCATTTTGAACTGGCACCCAGACAGTATTCTGCATGTCCCAATATCTAAACTCTACAGCATCAAAAAGACCCCATGGATATTTATCACTAATAGCACTTGTGAATTGGACAAATGTCGATGTTTTGTCCACCACAAATGAAAATGTGAAGCATGTAGCGGCTCCTTTGGTGCCACCATTTCCTATCACAGTGGTCTCCATTCTACAGTTGAGGCCAAAATCTCTCTCTGGTTTCATCCTACGATATTTGCAATAAAATACCATTACAAGCTAGCAGTAACCACTAAGAGCGCATCAAATTGGTGGAAATCTACCTACAGTAGCAGAGAAAAATCTAGGTCAAGATCTAGTAGAGAAACTTACCCCACTGGAATCTGCATTCCCGATATGTGTGTCATTTGCGAAGATGCTTCTTTGCCGGCACCACAACCACCAGCGGCCGCCATCTTCTTTTGAGGATGCAACCTCCGGTGGCCGCCTCCTCTAGCGCCGTAGCAGAGGGAGAAGATGCGTTGGGTAATCACCTCCACTCCCACTGCATCTCGACGCCGGCACTCCTACAGATCCGCCGCCGCTGAAGAGATCTAGGATGAGCTAGGTTTAGGGTTTCAGTCGCCAAGAGGGGAACGAGAGAAGAGATGCATCGCGAGATAGAGGAAATAGAGTGAGCTCGTGGATAGCGTTTGACACGGGCCCACATGTAAGGAGCAGGGGCTACAATGTCCAACTGGCACCCAGTTACTGGTCAAACACCCTTGACCCGACGGAAACGATGCGGAGGGGTATTTCTGTAAGGGCATGATACGTCCATTTTGCATCATGCTTTTATATCAATATTTATTGCATTATGGGCTGTTATTACACATTATGTCACAATACTTATGCCTATTCTCTCTTATTTTACAAGGTTTACATGAAGAGGGAGAATGCCGGCAGCTGGAATTCTGGGCTGGAAAAGGAACAAATATTAGAGACCTATTCTGCACAACTCCAAAGTCCTGAAACTTCACGGGAGCAAGTTTCAGAATATATAAAAAATATTGGGCGAAAGAAGTACCAGAGGGGGGCCACCAACCATCCACGAGGGTGGGGGCGCGCTCCCTGCCTCGTGGGCCCCCTGGCAGCCCTCTGATGCCCATCTTCTGCTATATGAGGTCTTTCGTTGAGGAAAAAATCATAAGCTAGCTCACGGGACGAAACTCCGCCGCCACGAGGCTGAACCTTGGCGGAACCAATCTAGGGCTCCGGCGGAGCTGTTCTGTCGGGGAAAATTCCCTCTGGGAGGGGGAAATCATCACCATCGTCATCAACAACGATCCTCTCATCGGGAGGGGGTCAATCTCCATCAACATCTTCACCAGCACCATCTCATCTCAAAACCTAGTTCATCTCTTGTATCCAATATTTGTCCCAAAGCCTCAGATTGGTACCTGTGGGTTGCTAGTAGTGTTGATTATTCTTTGTAGTTGATGCTAGTTGGTTTATTCGGTGGAAGATCATATGTTCAGATCCTTTATGCATATTAATACCCCTCTGATTATGAACATGAATATGATTTGTGAGTAGTTACGTTTGTTCCTGAGGACATGGGAGAAGTCTTGCTATAAGTAGTCATGTGAATTTGGTATTCGTTTGATATTTTGATGAGATGTATGTTGTCTTTCCTCTAGTGGTGTCATATGAACGTCGACTACATGACACTTCACCATTGTTTGGGCCTAGAGGAGGGTATTGGGAAGTAATAAGTAGATGATGGGTTGCTAGAGTGAAAGAAGCTTAAACCCTAGTTTATGCGTTGCTTCGTAAGGGGCTTATTTGGATCCATATGTTTCGTGATATGGTTAGGTTTACCTTAATACATCTATTGTAGTTGCAGATGCTTGCAATAGGGGTTAATCATAAGTGGGATTCTTGTCCAGGGAAGGACAGTACCCAAGCACTGGTCCACCCACATACCAAATTATCAAAGTACCGAACGCGAATCATATGAACATGATGAAAACTAGCTTGACGATAATTCCCATGTGTCCTCGGGAGCGCTTTACTTTATATAAGAGTTTGTCCAGGCTTGTCCTTTGCTACAAAAAGGATTGGGCCATCTTGCTTCACCTTATTTACTTTTATTACTTGTTACCCATTACAAATTACCTTATCACAAAACTATCTGTTACCGATAATTTCAGTGCTTACAGAGAATACCATACTGAAAACTGCTTATCATTTCCTTCTGCTCCTCGTTGGGTTCGACACTCTTACTTATGGAAAGGACTAAGATAGATCCCCTACACTTGTGGGTCATCAAGACCCTTTTCTGACGCCGTTGCCGGGGAGTGAAGCGCCTTTGGTAGGTGGAATTAGGTAAGGAAAATTTATATAGTGTGCTGAAATTTACTGTCACTTGTTACTATGGAACATAATCCTTTGAGGGGCTTGTTCGGGGTATCTTCACCCCAACTAGTAGAGCAAAGAGTTGCTCCTCAACCTACTGAACCTACTGAAAATGTTTACTTTGAAATTCCTTCGGGTATGATAGAGAAACTGCTAGCTAATCCTTTCACAGGTGATGGAACATTACATCCCGATTTGCACCTAATCTATGTGGATGAAGTTTCTGGATTATTTAAGCTTGCAGGTATGCCCGAGGATGTCATCAAGAAGAAGGTCTTGCCTTTATCTTTGAAGGGAAAGGCATTGACATGGTTTAGGCTATGTGATGATATGGGATCATGGAACTACAACCGATTGAAATTGGAATTTCATCATAAGTTTTATCCTATGCATCTTGTTCATCGTGATCGTAATTATATATATAATTTTTGGCCTCATGAAGGAGAAAGCATCGCTCAAGCTTGGGGTAGGCTTAAGTCAATGTTATATTCATGCCCCAATCATGAGCTCTCAAGAGAAATTATTATTCAAAAATTTTATGCTCGGCTTTCTCTAGAAAATCGCTCCATGCTCGATACTTCTTGTACTGGCTCTTTTATGATGAATACTATTGAATTCAAATGGGATTTATTGGAAAGAATTAAATGCAACTCTGAAGATTGGCATCTCGATGAAGGTAAGGAGTCAGGTATAACACCTAAGTTTGATTGTGTTAAATCTTTTATGGATACCAATGCTTTCCGTGAATTTAGCACTAAATATGGACTTGACTCTGAGATAGTAGCTTCTTTCTGTGAATCCTTTGCTACACAAGTTGATCTCCCTAAGGAGAAGTGGTTTAAATATAACCCTCACATTGAAGTAAAAGTAGTTGCACCTATTGAAGTTGAAGAAAAGACTATCACTTATAATGATCTTGTTGTTCCTACTACTTATATTGAGAAACCACCTTTCCCTGTTAGAATAAAGGATCATTCTAAAGCTTCAACTATAGTTCGTAAGAGTAATACTAGAACACCTACACCCTCTGAGCAAATTAAAGTTGAACCTAGTGGTGCTATGGTTAAAGATCTCTTGGCCGATAATATTGATGGGCATGTTATTTACTTTTGTGATGAAGCTACTAGAATTGCTAGACCCGAGACTAAAAATAAACATAGACCTGTTGTAGGCATGCCTGTTATTTCTGTTAAAATAGGGGATCATTGCTATCATGGCTTATGTGATATGGGTGCTAGTGCAAATGCAATACCCCATTCCCTATATAAAGAAATTATGCATGATATTGCACCTGCTGAGATAGAGGAAATTGATGTTACTATTAAACTTGCCAATAGAGACACTATTTCACCAGTTGGGATTGTTAGAGATGTTGAAGTCTTGTGTGGGAAAGTTAAATATCCTGTTGATTTTCTTGTTCTTGGTTCCCCACAAGATGACTTTTGTCCCATTATATTTGGTAGACCCTTCTTGAATACTGTTAATGCTAAGATAGACTGCAATAAGGATATTGTTTCTACTGGTTTGGGGGATATGTCTCATGAGTTTAATTTTGCTAAGTTTCGTAGACAACCCCATGATAAAGAATTGCCTAGTAAAGATGAAATTATTGGTCTTACTTATATTGCTGTGCCTCCTAATGATCCTTTAGAGCAATATTTGCTAGACCATGAAAATGATATGTTTATGAATGAAAGAAGGGAAATAGATGAAGTATTCTTTAAACAGGGGCCTATTTTGAAACACAACTTGCTTGTTGAAATTCTAGGGGATCCTCCTCCACCCAAGGGTGACCCTGTGTTTGAGCTTAAACCTTTACCTAATACTCTTAAATATGCTTATCTTGATGAGAAAGAGATATATCCTGTTATTATTAGTGCAAACCTTTCAGAGCATGAAGAAAAGAAATTATTGAAAACTCTGAAGAAGCACTATGCCGTTATTGGATATACTCTTGATGATCTTAAGGGCATTAGTCCCACTCTATGCCAGCATAAAATAAAATTGGAGAAGGACACGAAACCGGTTGTTGATCACCAATGACAGTTAAATCCTAAGATGAAAGAAGTGGTAAGAAAAGAAATAATAAAGCTTCTAGAGGCACGTATAATTTATCCCGTTGCTGATAGTCAGTGGGTAAGTCCTGTCCATTGTGTCCCTAAGAAGGGAGGTATTACTGTTTTTCCTAATGATAAAGATGAATTGATCCCACAAAGAATTGTTACAGGTTATAGAATGGTAATTGATTTCCACAAATTAAATAAAGCTACTAAAAAGGATCATTACCCTTTACCTTTTATTGATCAAATGCTAGAAAGATTATCCAAACATACACACTTTTGCTTTCTAGATGGTTATTCTGGTTTCTCTCTGTAGCGACCCAACCTCAGATGGTCAAGTCTCTGTGCTTCAGTGCCATCCCTGGATCGGTAATGCTGACACACACAGTACTCGAAGGATTTATAACAGAGTGGCAATCACACACTTATTACATCGAATGCCTCAAGAGAGAACTTAATACAATAATATGGCTTAAGGCCATCTAATATGATAACAGCGGAAGGCTTGGAAGATAAAGTGAGTCCATCAACTCCAACAGCATAACTGAGCTGCACGGCAACGACCTAATGACCTTACTCCTCGTCTGAAAAGTCTGCAACATAATACGTTGCAGCCCGAAAACGGGTCAGCACATGGAATATGTAACATCCCAAATTTTCAATTTGGAATGTTATACATTAGATCATCATGCATATCATATTTTATTTTGCATTTTGGTTGATCCTAGAAATTCTACGCAGCCCAATAACCCACGGAGAGAGTTGGGGATTTCGTTATTTTCATATTTGAGTTTTCTCAAATTTTGAGAATAGGATCATTTGATTTTATTTATTTTATCATCAATTATTTCTATTACAAAAATATGAGAGAGGGAATAAAATGACTTTCCCAAAACAAAGAAATATTGAGGATTTAATAAAAAATCAAATAAGATTTTATTTCGGAGTTTTTCGGTGTTTTATTTGAATTTAGGAAAATGTGCGTTTTTCAAAATTGCATTTAGGGCCCAAATAAATGTTCACCTTGTGCGGCTTGATTTTAGAAGCCCGTGAAAATTTATTTCGGAATTTTTGGAGTCCGTTTAGTATTTCTTTTTATTTTTCTTCCGAGCGGAATAATTAAAAAAAACGAACCGACTTCGGGCCGTACCCGAGCGGGACACCGCCCGGGGGCAGCCTTTAAATAGCGCCGCCCCGAGCCGCCCCAGCCCATCAGCCCCGCCTCGATCCGCGCGCGCCGCCGGAGCCGCCGCCGCCGCCACCGACGATCCCGCCGCCCGAGGTCCGTCGCACCTCGTTTTCCGTGCCAAAAAGAGAGAAAAAAAATATTCGGCATTCGTCATTTTTCTTTTTCTCGGATTAAATCCGCGATTTTTCTGATCGCGATTCCTGATCCGATTTTTGTTTTAGTTTAACTTTTCGCTCGTTAATCGGAATCAGGCGATTCAAGCGCCTAGAGTTTCGTCTCGAAACCCTCTATCCGTTTAACCAACTTAAAAAAGATTTTGCTACTGTAAAATTTTCCCTAGATCCAGATTACTAGAACGAAGTTGTTTTCTTTCGCCGTTTGATTTTCGTTGCTTCGTTCGATTTGATTCTTTTTGCCAACCGGAGTTCTTAAGTTGATCCTTCTGGTTAGATCTCTTATTTGAGTTTTACCTGTGCATTAGATGAGTACTTATTGTATGCTTGTTTGTTTGTCTGCGATAGAATACCCGGAGTGCGCCACCTGTTACTTCGAATCGCTAGGTTTCGCGGATCATCAGCAAGGCAAGTAACACTTTGATCATACATTTTCTACTACCCAGTTTTATTGCATTAGATCAATCCTCACACATTGCATGATTAGGATCTAATTAAATTGTGGGATGGGAAGTAGATAAGGTAGTACCTATTACCTGTTTATTATCAAACCTTTGGGAGTTACTTCTACGTTTGCTTATTATGCCATGCTATGCTAGTAGACGTGGATTGGGTGAGTGAAATCTATGACAGATGTGAGATTGTTAATTAATGGTTTATCTAAGGTGGCAACTTAAACACACATCTGGGTG
This sequence comes from Triticum urartu, assembly GCF_056163025.1. Taxonomy (NCBI): domain Eukaryota; kingdom Viridiplantae; phylum Streptophyta; class Magnoliopsida; order Poales; family Poaceae; genus Triticum; species Triticum urartu. The sequence goes on along the minus strand of NC_141873.1, from coordinate 95,845,287 downwards.
GATTGAGGCACCTGGCTATTCCAGGACTTGCCTGTTTTCTTTTGGACCGCCACCCAGGCTCAAGGGATCATGAGACTATTCATACTAGAAATTTCCGTGTGAATCCACAAGCTATTATGGGCTCTAGCATAGTTGATTAAGTCGTGTGAACTCTTACAGTGGTAGACTAGAAGATGTAGGGGTTGTAGGTGGTACGGTCTACCCATCGTAAGGTGCAAATGCTTCTGAAAGACTATGTCTCGGTCATCCGTCTTCTCAAACACCATGTAGTGCGAGAAACCAAACGGAGGCGATCGAGTCTTGTGGGGAAAAGTGTGCAAACCTCTACAGAGTGTAATAAACTAATTATGGTTAGCCGTGTCCCCGGTTATGGACATCTTGAGTATCTATGTTTAATGATGATGCTTAATTGGGATTGAGAATGCTGTCAACCATTCTCAATGTTTAACAACCACCATGATAGTTAAATAAAATTATTCCTTTGAAGTAGGAAAAAATTGGCTTTATGCAAAACTGTAACCATAGAGCTTTCCACCAGCCAAATATGCATATAGTATAGCTGTTTCATTCCATTACTCTCTATGTGTTACCTTGCCAGCATATTCCATGTGCTGACCCGTTTTCGGGCTGCAACGTTAATGTTGCAGACTTTTCAGACGACGATTAAGGAGTTTTTAGGTCGTGGTTCTATACTCAGTGATGCCGTTGGAGTTGATGGACTCACTTATCTTCCAAGCCTTCCGCTATTATAGTTATTAGATGGCCTTAAGCCATATTTATTGTAATAAGTTCTCTTTTGAGACACTTGATGTAATAAGTGTGTGATTGCTACTCTGCTATAAATCCTCTGAGTACTGTGTGGTGTCAGCATTACTGATCCAGGGATGACACCGGAGCACAGAGATCAGACTGTTTGAGGTCTGGTCGCTACAGAGATGGTATCAGAGCACACGCTGACTGTAGGACACGACCACTAAGCTAAAGACCTAGATCACTATTCACTCTCTTCTCTTCTGACCTCTCATCCTTTCTACTCTTTAGGATGGCGGATGCAAGGAACAAGTTCACGCAACCGGATGAAGATACACCCTTTGGACGACACTTGAAGGAAGTCACTAGATACCTGAATATAGGAGTACCAAGCTTCACGGGAACCTACAACGCCACTTTACCTAAAGAAGAGTGCTGGATGATTCAAGTTCAAGTTCCAGGAAGGACGTTCATGCCAGTCACTGAGCCCATAGAATTTTCTTTTGATGCACCAACTTGGAGTCTAGGAAAGAGCATGGCAGCTCACATCGCCATGGGACGCATTGGAGAAGTCTACCGCAATGATCTCAAGGATACTATCTACCAGATTTGTGGGCGCCGAGATGAGCACTGGGAGATGATCAGCACCAGGAAGGATAGATCAATCGCAGCTTTTATCCAGGAGCTAAACCAGCACATTCGACGACAGGAGAACCAGATGTGCGCCGACATGATAGATCTGAAGAAGGCAAAGACTAGAATCAAGGAACTGGAGGAAGAACTCAAGGCTACCCGTGAAGATTATGAAGAGGAAATTGAAGTATTGGTGGATAAGAATGCCGACCTAACAAAGAAGATTGGAATATTTATGGGAGGCCCTACACCAGTAGATGAAGACGAAGAACCCAAGGAGATTAGCCCGGAAGACTACATCATCATCGACGGCACCGACTCGGAACCAGATAGTAGTGATGATGATTATGTTGATGAAGCTGGAGCAGATATCATGGAGTCAACGACCGTAGAATATTTCTAGTAGACCACCTCATCAGTAGTAGTAGTCCACCATGTAAATATAGTAGTCCGAGCACTTTTGCGATAGATAGATCGATTGTATGCCCTTGTTTGATTGAATGAAGTGAATTGTTTGCTTTTGCCTCATGTGCATATGGGTAGTGTTTTCTCTTTAGACCCCCTCTATTCTTATATCTCATCTTTTTTAAACCCTCAGATGTCTCCGAGACGTGACTCCGGATTTACCTTTCCACCGGAGCTCACCCAGTTGATCCAGCAGCAAAAAACATTGATGCAGTTACTAGTACAGAATCAGAATCAGGGGAACAACAACAACAACCCACCACCACCACCTGTTGACCACTTAGCGCGTTTTCTTAGGCTGAATCCGCCGGTGTTTTCCAGTAGCACCGAGCTGATAGTAGCAGATGATTGGCTCCGCAAGACAGCTAGGGAGTTGACCACAGCAGGATGCACAGATGCGGAGAAGGTGAAGTTTGCCGCACATCAGCTAGAAGGACCAGCAGCATCATGGTGGGAGAATTTCACAGCCACTTTCCCAGTCGACACTGTCACATGGGACCAGTTTCAGCAAGCTTTTCGTACTGCCCATGTTTCAGCAGGAGCTATGGCCATGAAGAAGCGTGAGTTTCGCAACTTGTGCCAAGGAGGACGGACAGTTGGCCAGTATGTGGAGGAGTTTAGTAAGTTAGCATGTTATGCCCCAGATGACGTCGCTACGGATGCAGCTAAGCAGGAGAAGTTTCTGGAAGGACTGAATGATGAGTTGAGCATGTAGTTGATGGTAGCCACCTTCAACAACTACCAGGAGTTGGTAGATCGTGCTCTTATGATTGAAGGGAAGCAGCGGCAGATTGAGAATCGCAAGAGGAAGTATGGACAAGGAAAGTACAATTCAGGAGCTCAGCATAAGCCACGTTTTACCCCTAGACCGGGAGGACATTTTCAGCATACTCATGGAGGAGGTAGCTGGCACAATCACAATGGCACCAAGAATGGAAATGGCAATGGAGGAAGCAACGGCCAGAACCGCACCAACCCATCAACCCCAACCAAGAAGGACCTGAGCCAAGTCACTTATTTTAAGTGTTCAAAGACCGGACATTATGCTAATGAATGTCCTGAAGGCCAAAATGGCAATGGAAGTTCTGGGAAGAAGTCGAACCCTTTCAACAGGAGACAGGTGAACCACGTTAGCGTGGAGGAGGTTGAAGCTCAGCCCGATGCAGTAATAGGTAAGTTTTTGGTTAAGTCATATACTGCACTCGTTCCTTTTGATACTGGTGCATCGCATTCATACATCTCAAGGGGATTTGTGGATAAGTATAACCTACCAACCCAAGCCCTTAGGTCACCCATGTTAGTAACCTCGCCCGGAGCAGAGTATGTGGCTAGTCTATGGTGTGATCGGTTACCATTAAGGATTGGTAACTATGTTTTTCCCTCAGACCTAATAGTATTGGAATCTCAAGGATTGGATGTGATATTAGGCATGGATTGGTTATCAAAGTATGAAGGGAATATTGAGTGTGCTAGTAAGTCAATTTTTCTTACCACCCCAGAAGGGAGAAGGATCAAGTATGTATCCCGACATGTGCCAAAGAGGACTCAAGTAAATTGCTTAATAGGAGTTGTGCAGGAGGAAGTACCAGTGGTAAGGGATTTTCCTGAAGTATTTCCAGAAGAGTTGCCAGGCATGCCACCGGATAGAGATATTGAGTTCTTGATTGAGCTATTACCAGGCACAGGGCCGATATCAAAGAGACCATATAGGATGCCAGTAAAGGATTTGGTGGAAATTAAGAAGCAGATTAAGGAATTACTGGATAAGGGATATATTCGCCCAAGTTCTTCACCTTGGGGATCGCCAGTACTACTAGTGGAGAAGAAGGATGGATTGTTAAGGATGGTTGTTGATTATCGAGGATTGAATGAAGTAACGATCAAGAACAAGTACCCACTACCAATGATCAATGATCTGTTTGATCGATTGCAAGGAGCTAAGGTATTTTCCAAGATCGATCTGCGATCAGGATACCACCAATTGAAGATTCGAGAACAGGATATTCCGAAGACAGCTTTTACCACCAGGTATGGGCTGTATGAGTATACCGTTATGTCATTTGGTCTGACTAACGCACCTGCCTATTTTATGAACATGATGAACAAAGTATTTATGGAGTTTTTGGATAAGTTCATCGTAGTGTTCATTGATGATATCCTGGTTTACTCGAAGAATGAAGAGGAACATAAGGAGCATTTGCGTTTGGTACTTGGAAAGCTCAGAGAACATCAATTATATGCCAAGTTCAGCAAATGTGAGTTTTGGTTGAAGGAAGTAGGATTCCTCGGACATGTTATATCTGGAGAAGGTATAGCAGTAGATCCCCTAAAGTTGAAACTGTGACCAAGTGGGAAGCCCCAACAACAGTTGGAGAGATCCGGAGTTTTCTTGGACTCGCAGGATACTACCGGAGATTCATTGAGAATTTTTCAAAGATTGCGAAGACTATGATGGAGTTATTAAAGAAGGATGCCAAGTTCATATGGACAGAGGAATGTGAGGCTAGTTTCCAGGAGTTGAAGAAACACTTAGTTACCTCACCAGTGTTGATTTTGCCAGACCAGACCAAGGATTATGAGGTGTATTGCGACGCTTCACGTCGAGGACTTGGAGCGGTGCTTATGCAGGAAGGGAGAGTTGTTTCATATGCCTCAAGACAACTAAAGCCTCATGAGTTGAATTATGCCACGCATGATTTGGAGTTAGCAGTCGTAGAGCATGCATTGAAGACATGGAGACATTTTCTCATTGGAAATCATTGTGAGGTGTACACGGATCATAAGAGTTTGAAGTACATTTTCACACAGAAGGAATTAAATCTCAGACAAAGGAGATGGTTGGAGCTTATCAAGGATTATGATATGAAATTGCATTATCATCCTGGAAAGGCTAATGTAGTAGCTGACGCATTAAGCCGTAAGAGCCATGTCAATACATTAATGACGAGAGGAATACCAAGGGAGTTAGCCGAAAATCTTCGTGAACTATGTTTAGAAATAGTTCCGAGAGGCTATGTAGTAGCATTGGAGATTCAGTCAACCTTGATGGATAAAATCAGGGAAGCTCAGAAAGCTGACAAAGAGATTGCCGCTATAAAGGAGAAACTGAGCAAAGGAAAAGCTAAAGGATTTCGTGAGGATGAGCATGACACCTTATGGTTTGAAGACCGTGTCTACATTCCCAATGACCCGGAGATCAGGAAGTTGATTTTGGAAGAGGCACACGATTCACCATATTCGATTCACCCAAGAAATACCAAGATGTATCTGGATTTGAAGGATATTTTCTGGTGGACTGGAATGAAGAAGGATATAGCGGAGTATGTAGCAGTTTGTGATGTATGTCAAAGAGTAAAGGCAGAGCATCAGAAGCCAGCAGGATTGTTACAACCATTGCCGATACCCGAATGGAAGTGGGATAAGTTAGGCATGCATTTTATCACGGGATTGCCCAGGACACGTTCAGGCTATGACTCGATTTGGGTTGTAATTGATCGATTGACGAAAGTAGCTCATTTCATCCCAGTAAAGACCACTTACACCAGTGCTAAGTTGGCAAAGATATACATGACCAGGATCTTATGTCTGCATGGAGTTCCAAGGAGTATCGTATCGGATAGAGGAACCCAGTTTACCTCAAAGTTCTGGAAGCAGTTGCACGAAACTTTGGGTACCAGGCTAGAATTCAGTACAGCTTTTCATCCACAGACAGATGGACAGACCGAGAGAGTCAATCAGATTTTGGAGGATATGCTAAGAGCTTGTGCGCTAGATTATGGATCTAGTTGGGACGATAATTTGCCATATGCAGAGTTCTCTTACAACAACAGTTATCAAACTAGTTTAAAGATGGCCCCTTTCGAAGCTTTGTACGGAAGGAGGTGCAGGACACCGTTGTCGTGGGACGAAGTTGGAGACCGCCGGTTGTTTGGACCCGACTTGATTAAAGAGTCTGAACAGAAGGTGAAGTTGATTCGCGATAGGCTCAAGGTAGCCCAGTCCAGACAGAAGAGTTATGCGGATTCTAAACGCAAGGAGACCGTTTACGAAGTCGGAGACAGAGCTTATCTTCGAGTATCTCCACTTCGGGGAACAAAGCGTTTTGGAGTTAAAGGGAAGTTAGCACCACGATTTATAGGACCATATCGAGTTTTGGAGCGTATGGGAGAAGTGGCCTACAAGTTGGAATTGCCCGAAGGATTGTCAGGAGTACATGATGTGTTCCACGTTTCTCAGTTAAAGAAATGTCACGCGGAGATGGCTGACATACCGTTGAGAGACACAGTGCCTTTGGAAACTATTCAGTTCGATAACGATTTGACCTACGAGGAGAAACCAGTTAAGATTCTTGAGTTTGCCAGCCGAGTTACCCGCAGCAAGGTTATCAAGTTTTGCAAAGTTCAGTGGAGCCACCACACGGAGGATGCAGCCACCTGGGAGCGAGAGGAAGATTTGCTCAAAGACCACCCTCACCTATTTTCTAGCCAACCTGAATCTCGAGGGCGAGATTCATCTTAAGGGGGGTAGGTTTGTAACATCCCAAATTTTCAATTTGGAATGTTATACATTAGATCATCATGCATATCATTTTTTTTGCATTTTGGTTGATCCTAGAAATTCTACGCAACTCAATGACCCACGGAGAGAGTTGGGGATTTCGTTATTTTCATATTTGAGTTTTCTCAAATTTTGAGAATAGGATTATTTGATTTTATTTATTTTATCATCAATTATTTCTATTACAAAAATATGAGAGAGGGAATAAAATGACTTTCCCAAAATAAAGAAATATTGAGGATTTAATAAAAAAATCAAATAAGATTTTATTTCGGAATTTTTCGGTGTTTTATTTGAATTTAGGAAAAATGTGCGTTTTTCAAAATTGCATTTAGGGCCCAAATAAATGTTCACCTTGTGCGGCTTGATTTTAGAAGCCCGTGAAAATTTATTTCGGAATTTTTGGAGTCCGTTTCGTATTTCTTTTTATTTTTCTTCCGAGCGGAATAATTAAAAAAACGAACCGACTTCGGGCCGTACCCGAGCGGGACACCGCCCGGGGACAGCCTTTAAATAGCGCCGCCCCGAGCCGCCCCAGCCCATCAGCCCCGCCTCGATCCGCGCATGCCGCTGGAGCCGCCGCCGCCGCCGACGATCCAGCCGCCCGAGGTTCGTCGAGCCTCATTTTCCATGCTGAAAAAAAAGAGAAAAAAATATTCGGCGTTCGTCGTTTTTCTTTTTCTCGGATTAAATCCGCGATTTTTCTGATCGCGATTCCTGATCCGATTTTCGTTTTAGTCTAACTTTTCGCTCGTTTATCGAAATCAGGTGATTCAAGCGCCTAGAGTTTCGTCTCGAAACTCTCTATCCGTTTAACCAACTTAAACAAGATTTTGATACTGTAAAATTTTCCCTAGATCCAGATTACTAGAACGAAGTTGTTTTCTTTCGCCGTTTGATTTTCGTTGCTTCGTTCGATTTGATTCTTTTTGCCAACCGGAGTTCTTAAGTTGATCCTTCTGGTTAGATCTCTTATTTGAGTTTTACCTGTGCATTAGATGAGTACTTATTGTATGCTTGTTTGTTTGTCTGCGATAGAATACCCGGAGTGCGCCACCTGTTACTTCGAATCGCTAGGTTTCACGGATCATTAGCAAGGCAAGTAACACTTTGATCATACCTTTTCTACTACCCAGTTTTATTGCATTAGATCAATCACCACACATTGCATGATTAGGATCTAATTAAATTGTGGCATGGGATGTACATAAGGTAGTACCTATTACTTGTTTATTATCAAACCTTTGGGAGTTACTTCTACGTTTGCTTATTATGCCATGCTATGCTAGTAGACGTGGATTGGGTGAGTGAAATCTATGACAGATGTGAGATTGTTAATTAATGGTTTATCTAAGGTGGCAACTTAAACACACATCTGGGTGGACTGAGGCACCTGGGTATTCCAGGACTTGCCTGTTTTCTTTTGGACCGCCACCCAGGCTCAAAGGGATCATGAGACTATTCATACTAGAAACTTCCGTGTACAGCCACAAGATATTATGGGCTCTAGCATAGTTGATTAAGTCGTGTGAACTCTTACAGTGGTAGACTAGCAGATGTAGGGGTTGTAGGTGGTACGGTCTACCCATCGTAAGGTGCAAACGCTTCTGAAAGACTATGTCTCGGTCATCCGTCTTCTCAAACACCATGTAGTGCGAGAAACCAAACGGAGGCTATCGAGTCTTGTGGGGAAAAGTGCGCAAACCTCTGCAGAGTGTAATAAACTAATCATGGTTAGCCGTGTCCCCGGTTATGGACATCTTGAGTATCTAGTACTTGGATTATCATGTGAATCTCAACACGTTACTTTAAATTAATTTTGTTGGGTTATTTTTAATGATGATGCTTAATTGGGATTGAGAATGCTGTCAACCATTCTCAATGTTTAACAACCACCATGATAGTTAAATAAAATTATTCCTTTAAAGTAGGGAAAAATTGGCTTTACGCAAAAATGTAACCATAGAGCTTTCCACCAGCCAAATATGCATATAGTATAGCTGTTTCATTCCATTACTCTCTATGTGTTACCTTGCCAGCATATTCCATGTGCTGACCCGTTTTCGGGCTGCAATGTTAATGTTGCAGACTTTTCAGACGACGATTAAGGAGTTTTTAGGTCGTGGTTCTATACTTAGTGATGCCGTTGGAGTTGATGGACTCACTTATCTTCCAAGCCTTCCGCTGTTATAGTTATTAGATGGCCTTAAGCCATATTTATTGTAATAAGTTCTTTTTTGAGACACTCGATGTAATAAGTGTGTGATTGCTACTCTGCTATAAATCCTTCGAGTACTGTGTGGTGTCAGCATTACTGATCCAGGGATGACACCGGAGCACAGAGATCAGACTGTTTGAGGTCTGGTCGCTACAGAATATGCTGGCAAGATAACACAGTAGAGCAAGAACAGAATAATGCTATCACTACATGCATATTTGGCTGGTGGAAAGCTCTATGGTTATAGTTTTTGCGAAAAGCCAATTTTTCCCTACAAAAAAGGAATAGATTTTAATTTTACTATCATGGTAGTTGAAACATCATTGAGAAGGTTCTTCCAACTCAATCCCGATTAAAGTGATTAACATGCCAACAATATTATTTAATAAATGATGAGATACATGTGATAACTCAAATCCTAGATACTCAAGAATTGTCCATAACCAGGGACACGGCTAACCATGATTAGATTATACACTCTACAGAGGTTTGCGCACTTTTCCCCACAAGACTCGATCGCCTCCGCTGGATTTCCCGCACTACAAGGTGTTTGGGAAACGGATGACCGAGACACAGTCTTTCAGAAACATTAACTCTTTACTCCGGACAGACCATACCAAACCTACATCCCACTACCAGCTGATCTGTCTCTTCAAGAGCTTCACATAGCTTACTCAACTATGCTAGAGCCCATAATAGCTTGTGGCTGCACACGAAAGTTTTCTAGCATGAATCATCTCAGTTCCCTTTGAGCCTGGGTGGCGGTCCATAGGAAGATCACACGGGTACTCCGGGATTTCCAAAAATACAGGAAACACTGGGTACTCCAGGTGCCTCAATCCACCCAGATGTTAATTTAAGTTGCCACCTTAAGTTTGAACCATTAATTAACAATCTCATATCTGTCATGGATTTCACTCAAACCCAAACCACGTCTACGAGCATAGCATAGCATAGTAATATAAGCAACGCGTAAAGTAACTCCCAAGGGTTTGAATGTAACAGGGTAATAGGTTCTACCTCAACAACTACTTCCAACCCACATGTTAACGATATCCTAATCATGCAATGTTTGAGGATTGGAACTAATGCATAAAAACTGGGTGATAAAAGGGACATGATCAAAGTGTTACTTGCCTTGCTGACGGTCTGCGAAACCTAGGGACTCGTAGTAGCACGCTTCGCACTCCGGGTGTTCTATCGCAAACAAACAATAACTTACATAAGCAACAAGCAAAGAAGCACAAGTAAATCTCAAATAAGAGGGGTTGACCAGAAGGTTCAACTTAAGAACTCCGGTTCGCAAAAAGAATCAAATCAAACGAAGCAACGAAACTCAAACAGCGAAAGAAAGAAGCTTCGTTTACTAATCTGAACCTAGGTCAAATTTTACAGTAGTAAAAACTTATTTGAGTTGGTTAAACGGAAAAGGGTTTCGAGACGAAACTCTAGGCGCTTGAATCGCCTGATTCCGACTAATGAGCGAAAATAAAAACAGAAACTAAGATCAGATCAGAAATCGCGATCAGAAAAAATCGTTGAATAAATCCGATAAAAGAAAATTGACGAACAGACTAACGGACGAGCTTTCGTTAGCTAGATCTAACGGGCGAAAACCGTTTATTAAAACGAACGTACGGACGAATGTCCGCTAACTAGAAGAACCGAGAAAAAAACTAGCGAATCCGGAAAAAAACGGATCTAGGGTTTTCTAAAAAACGAACGGTTTAAAAAACGGCGGCGGGTCCGGCGGCTACCTCCGGCGAGGGGGCTCCGGCGACGGTGGCAAGCAGCGGCGGCGGTGGCTAGCGCGGGCGGCGGCTGCTGCGGCAGGGTTGGCGGCGGTGACGGTGTGGTGTTGGGGCTCGGGGGTGGGTGTATATAAAGGGCGGGGCGGCGGCGCAACTTGGAGGAGGGGGCAAGGCGCGGCGGCAGGCGGAGTCCGACTCGGACTCCGGTCCGAGCGGCGGCGGTGGCGCGCGCGTAGGAGGCGGCGGCGGCGGCCTGGCTCAGCTGGGCCTTAGGCCCAGTTGGGCGCAGAACTTTTTTTTAAAATAATTCCGCCGACAGAAATAAAATCCTAGAAATAAATAAATAAATAACTAAAAATGCCAAAACAAATTTTCACCGTCTAAATAAAATATTTAGAACGAGATGAACATTTCCTTGGCCCTAAAATGCAATTTTGAAAAACGTGCAATTTTTCTAATGCAAACAAAATTGCAATAAAATCCAAATAATACAAATATTTGATTTTAATATTTTTCGTCCAATATTTCAATTATCTTGGAGAAGTCATATTATCTCCTCTCATATATTTTAGTATGAAATATTTTCAGAGAGAAAATAATTAAAACCAAAATCCTAGTTTCAAAATTTGATAAAATCAAATTTGAAAACCGGGAAAATCCCCAACTCTCTCCGAGGGTCCTCGAGTTGCTTAGGATTTCGAGGATCGCTAGATGAAAAGCAAATAAAATATGATATGCATGGATGACTATGTATAACATTCCAAATTGAAAATTTTGGGATGTTACAAACCTACCCCCTTAAGATGAATCTCACCCTCGAGATTCGGGTTGGCTAGAAAATAGGTGTGGGTGGTCTTTGTGAAGATCATCCTCTCGTTCCCAGGTGGCTTCGTCCTCGGTATGGTGGCTCCACTGAACTTTGCAATGATAACTTTACTGCGAGTGACTCTGCTGGCAAACTCAAGAATCTTTACTGGCTTTTCCTCGTAAGTCAAATCACTGTCCAACTGAATTGCCTCCAAGGGTACTGTATCTCTTAACGGTATATCGGCCATCTCAGCATGACACTTCTTCAGCTGCGAAACGTGGAACACATCATGAACTCGTGACAATTCCTCGGGTAACTCCAACTTGTAGGCAACTTCTCCCATCCGTTCCAAAACATGATACGGTCCTACAAATCTCGGAGCTAGTTTCCCCTTAACTCCAAAACGTTTCACTCCTCGCAAGGGAGATACTCGCAGATATACTCTATCTCCAATTTCATAGGTTACCTCTTTGCGTTTGGAGTCCGCATAACTCTTCTGCCTGGACTGAGCAATCTTCAGTCTATCACGAATCAATTTAACCTTCTCCTTAGACTCTTTGATCAAGTCTGATCCAAACAACTGTCGGTCTCCTACCTCGTCCCACATCAAAGGTGTTCTACACCTGCGTCCATACAGGGCTTCAAACGGTGCCATCTTCAAACTGGCTTGGTAGCTATTGTTGTACGAGAACTCTGCGTAGGGCAAATTGTCATCCCAACTAGATCCATAATCTAGCGCACAGGCTCTCAACATGTCCTCCAAAATTTGGTTCACTCTCTTGGTTTGTCCATCTGTCTGCGGGTGAAAAGCTGTACTGAACTCTAACCTTGTTCCCAAAGTCTGATGTAACTGATGCCAAAACTTTGAAGTAAACTGTGTTCCTCTATCTGATACGATGGTCCTCGGAACTCCATGCAGACATACGATCCTGGACATATAAATCTTGGCCAACTTTGCACTGGTATAAGTGGTTTTCACTGGGATGAAGTGGGCCCCTTTGGTCAAGCGATCAACTACTACCCATATGGAAGCATATCTTGCTTTAGTCCTGGGCAATCCGGTGATAAAATCCATGCCAAGTTTATCCCACTTCCATTCGAGTATCGGCATAGGCTGTAATAATCCTGCTAGCTTTTGATGTTCTACCTTCACTCGCTGACATACATCACATGCAGCTACATACTTGGCAATATCCTTTTTCATACCGGTCCACCAGAAACGTTCCTTCAAATCTAGATACATCTTGGTGTTTCCGGGGTGTATCGAGTATGGTGAGTCATGAGCGTCTTAAAGTATTAACTTCCTAATCTCCTGGTTATTGGGCACATAAACTCGATCCTCAAACCATAAGGTATCGTGCTCGTCTTCACGAAAACCTTTGGCCTTTCCTTTGCTCATCTTCTCCTTTATCTCGACAATCTCCTTGTCATCCTTCTGAGCTTCCCGAATCTTGTCCAGCAATGTCGACTGGACTTCCATTGTTGCAACGAATCCTCTAGGGACAATCTCCAATTGAAGTTCCATGATATTCTCTGCTAACTCCTTCGGCAGTCCCTTACTTTCAAGGATATTAGCATAACTCTTCCTGCTCAAAGCGTCTGCTACAACATTGGACTTTCCTGGGTGATAGTGTAGCTTCATATCATAATCCTGTATAAGCTCCAACCATCTCCTCTGTCTAAGGTTCAGTTCCTTCTGGGTGAAGATGTACTTCAAACTCTTATGGTCCGTGTATACATCACATCGGTTTCCAATAAGGTAATGCCTCCAGGTCTTCAATGCATGCACTACGGCTGCTAACTCCAAATCATGCGTGGCATAGTTCAACTCATGAGGTTTTAGTTGTCGTGAGGCATATGAAACAACTCGTCCATCCTGCATAAGTACACATCCAAGTCCTAAGCAAGAGGCATCGCAATACACTTGGAATTCCTTATGTATATCCGGCAGTGTTAGCACTGGTGTTGTAGTCAACCGTTCCTTCAACTCCTGGAAACTTGCCTCGCAATCTTCTGTCCATTTAAACTTAGTATCCTTCTTTAACAGTTCAGTCATTGGCTTTGCAATCTTGGAAAAGTTCTCAATGAATCTCCGATAGTAACCTGCGAGTCCAAGGAAACTGCGGATCTCGCTAACTGAGGTGGGTGCCAACCATTCAGTGACTGACTGAATTTTGCTGGGGTCTACTGATATACCTTCTCCTTATATAATATGTCCAAGGAATTCGACTTCCTTCAACCAAAATTTGCATTTGCTAAACTTAGCATACAACTGGTGTTCCCTGAGTTTCTCGAGAACTAAGCGCAAATGCTCCTTGTGCTCCTCCTTGTTCTGCGAGTATACCATAATATCATCAATAAACACCACAACAAACTTGTCCAAGTACTCCATGAACACCTTGTTCATCATGCTCATGAAATAAGCAGGGGCATTAGTCAGTCCAAATGACATGACCATGTACTCGTATAATCCATAACGTGTCGTCAATGTTGTCTTTGGTATATCCTTCTCACGTATCTTCAACTGATGGTATCCTGATCGCAGATCGATCTTCGAAAACACCTTAGGTCCTTGCAACTGATCAAACAGATCATTGATCATCGGCAGTGGGTACTTGTTCTTAATCGTCACCTCATTCAAGGCTCGATAATCAACAACCATCCTTAGGGATTTGTCCTTCTTCTCCACCAAAAGCACAGGGGCTCCCCAAGGTGATGAACTTCTTCGAATGTATCCTTTTTCCAGTAACTCCTTGATCTGTTTCTTAATTTCCTCCATGTCATTTGCGGGCATACGATAGGGTCTCTTGGATATTGGTCCTGTTCCTGGCAATAGCTCTATCAAAAACTCAATGTCTCTATCGGGTGGCATGCCCAGTAACTCCTCTAGAAAAACATCTGGATAATCCTTCACTATAGGCACTTCCTCCTGAACAACTCCCGTAAGGGCATTCACTTGGCTCCTCCTAGGCACATGCCTAGACACATACTTAATCCTTTTTCCCTCCAGGGTGGTAAGGTAAATCGTCTAACTAGCACAATCAATACTCCCTCCAAACTTTGGCATCCAGTCCATACCTAATATCACATCCAATCCTTGTGACTCCAAGATAATTAGGTCGGACGGAAAAACATGTGTGCCAATGGTTAAGGGTACCTGGTCGCACCATCGGCTAGCCATATATTCTGCTCCGGGCGAGCTTACTAACAGAGGGATCCTAAGGGTTTGGGTTGGTAGCTTAAACTTATCCACAAATCCCCTTGATATGTATGAATGCGATGCACCATTATCGAAAAGAACAAGAGTGGTAAATGACTTAACCAAAAACTTACCTATTACCGCGTCCGGCTGCTCTTCAACCTCCTCCATGTTAATGTGGTTCACTTGTCCTTTGTTGAATGGATTAGGCTTCTTCCCCACGCTCCCATTTCCATTTTTAGAACCATTGTGGTTATGTGATCCTCCTCCAATGTGGTTGTGACCTCCATGGTTATGAACAAGTCCTCCCGAGTTCGGGGTTAGGCGAGGCCTCTGCTAAGCTCCTGAGTTATACTTCCCTTGTCCATACTTTCTCTTGCGGCTCTCAATCTGCTGCTGCTTCCCTTCAATCATAAGAGCCTTATCTACCAACTCCTGGTAGTTGTTGAAGGTTGCTACCATCAACTGCATGCTCATCTCATCATTCAGCCCTTCCATAAACTTCTCCTGCTTCGCGGCATCGGTGGCCACATCATCAGGGGCATAGCGAGATAACTTGCTAAACTCATCCACGTACTGTGCCACAGTACGGTTCCCCTGACGTAGGTTGCGGAACTCCCGCTTCTTCATCTGCATAGCTCCAGTTGAGACATGGGCCGTGCGGAAAGCTTGCTGAAACTGGTCCCAAGTGACGTTGGCTATGGGGAAAGTGGCTGTGTAATTCTCCCACCATGAGGCTGCAGGTCCATCCAATTGATGTGCGGCAAAACGCACCCTCTCAGCATCCGTGCAACCTGCGGTGGTCAACTCTCTTCCAATACGGCGTAGCCAATCATCAGCAACTATAGGCTCGGTGCTACTGGAAAACACCGGCGGTTGTAACCTTAGAAAACGGGCTAGGTTGTCCACTGGCGGCGGGTTGTTGTTGTTGTTGTTATTGTTGTTGTTGCCCTGGTTCTGAACTAGCAATTACATCAAAGTATTCTGCTGCTAGATCAACTGAGTGAGCTCCGGTGGGAAAACAAAACCGGGGTCACGTCTCGGAGGCATCTGATGGGTTTAGATGGAAGAGATCGGAATAGAAAGGGGTCTAATGAGAAAACACTACCCATATGCACATGAGACAAACACAAACATTTCACTCAATCAATCAAGCAAGGGCATACAAACGGTCTAGAACTATCGCAAAAGTGCTCATCTACTACTAATTACATGGGGGAATACTACTAATATTTGGTGGTCATCTAGAAATTTTGATCGATGGAAGACTCCATGATGTCTGCTCCAGCTTCGTCTTCAAAGTTATCATCACTGGGTTCGGAATCGGTGTCGTCAATGATGATGTAGTCCTCAGGGCGTATCTCCTTGGGTTCTTCTTCTTCTTCTATTGGTGTTGGTCCTCCTATGAATATTCCGATCTTCTTGACTAAGTCGTCATACTTCTCTAGTAGTGTCTTGATTTCCTCCTCATATCCATCGCGTGTAAACTTGAGTTCTTCCTCTAGCTTGATGATTCTAGCCTTCGCCTTCTTCAAGTCCATCATGTCCGTGCACATCTGGTTCTCCTGACGTCGAATGTGCTGGTTTAACTCCTGGATGAAAGCTGTAATGGATCTATCCTTACTGGTGTTGATTACTTCCCATTGCTCGTCTCGGCGCCCACATATTTGGTAGATAGTGTCCTTAAGCTCCCTGTTGTAGACCTCTCCAATGCGTCCCATGGTAATGTGCGCAGCCATGCTCTTGCCTAGACTCCAGGTGGGTGCTTCAAAAGAAAACTCTATGGGTTTAGAAGTTGGCGAGAATGTCCTTCCTGGAACTTGTACTTGAACCATCCAGCGCTCCTCTTCACGTAAAGTGGCGTTGTATGTTCCGGTGAAGCTTGGTATTCCAATGTTCAAGTAGCTAGTGACTTCCTTCAAGTGGCTTCCAAAAGGTGTGTCTTCATCCGATTGTGCAAACTTGTTCTTCATCTCCGCCATCCTAAAGAGTAGAAAATGGAGAGAAGTCAGAAATGAGAAGAGAAGTGTGACCTAGGGTTTATCTTAGTGGTCGTGTCCTACACTCAGCGTGTGCTCTGATACCATCTTGTAGCGACCCGACCTCAGATAGTCAAGTCTCTGTGTTTCAGTGTCATCCCTGGATCGGTAATGCTGACACACACAGTACTCGAAGGATTTATAACAGAGTGGCAATCACACACTTATTACATCGAATGTCTCAAGAGAGAACTTAATACAATAATATGGCTTAAGGCCATCTAATACGATAACAGCGGAAGGCTTGGAAGATAAAGTGAGTCCATCAACTCCAACGGCATAACTGAGCTGCACGGCAACGACCTAACAACCTTACTCCTCGTCTGAAAAGTCTGCAACATAATACGTTGCAGCCCAAAAAGGGGTCAGCACATGGAATATGCTGGCAAGATAACACAGTAGAGCAAGAACAGAATAATGCTATCACTACATGCATATTTGGCTGGTGGAAAGCTCTATGGTTATAGTTTTTGCGAAAAGCCAATTTTTCCCTACAACAAAGGAATAGATTTTAATTTTACTATCATGGTAGTTGAAACATCATTGAGAAGGTTCCTCCAACTGAATCCCGATTAAAGTGATTAACATCCCAACAATATTATTTAATAAATGATGAGATACATGTGATAACTCAAATACTAGATACTCAAGAATTGTCCATAACCGGGGACACGGCTAACCATGATTAGATTATACACTCTGCAGAGGTTTGCGCACTTTTCCCCACAAGACTCGATTGCCTCCGCTGGATTTCCCGCACTACAAGGTGTTTGGGAAACGGATGACCGAGACACAGTCTTTCAGAAACATTAACTCTTTACTCCGGACAGACCATACCAAACCTACATCCCACTACCTGCTGATCTGTCTCTTCAAGAGCTTCATGTAGCTTACTCAACTATGCTAGAGCCCATAATAGCTTGTGGCTGCACACGAAAGTTTTCTAGCATGAATCATCTCAGTTCCCTTTGAGCCTGGGTGGCGGTCCATAGGAAGATCACATGGGTACTCCGGGATTTCCAAAAATACAGGCAACACTGGGTACTCCAGGTGCCTCAATCCACCCAGTTGTTAATTTAAGTTGCCACCTTAAGTTTGAACCATTAATTAACAATATCACATCTGTCATGGATTTCACTCAAACCCAAACCACGTCTACGAGCATAGCATAGCATAGTAATATAAGCAACGCGTAAAGTAACTCCCAAGGGTTTGAATGTAATAGGGTAATAGGTTCTACCTGAACAACTACTTCCCAACCCACATGTTAATGATATCCTAATCATGCAATGTTTGAGGATTGGAACTAATGCATAAAAACTGGGTGATAAAATGGATATGATCAAAGTGTTACTTGCCTTGCTGACGGTCTGTGAAACCTAGGGACTCGTAGTAGCACGCTTCGCACTCCGGGTGTTCTATCGCAAACAAACAATAACTTACATAAGCAACAAGCAAAGAATCACGAGTAAATCTCAAACAAGAGGGGTTGACCAGAAGGTTCAACTTAAGAACTCCGGTTCACAAAAAGAATCAAATCAAATGGAGCAACGAAACTCAAACAGCGAAAGAAAGAAGCTTCGTTTACTAATTTGAACCTAGGTCAAATTTTACAGTAGTAAAAACTTATTTGAGTTGGTTAAATGGAAAGAGGGTTTCGACACGAAACTCTAGGCGCTTGAATCGCCTGATTCCTACTAACGAGCGAAAAGAAAAACAGAAACTAAGATCGGATCAGAAATCGCGATCAGAAAAAATCGCGGAATAAATCTGATAAAAGAAAACTGACGAACAGACTAACGGACAAGCGTTCGTTAGCTGGATCTAACGGGCGAAAACCGTTCATTAAAACGAACGTACAGACAAACGTCCGCTAACTAGAAGAACCGAGAAAAAAACTGGCGAATCCGGAAAAAAAATGGATCTAGGGTTTTCTAAAAAAACGAATGGTTTAAAAAAACCGGCGGCGGGTCCGACGGCTACCTCCGGCGAGGGGGCTCCGGCGACAGCGGCGGCTAGCGCGGGCGGCGGCGGCTGCGGCGCCAGGGTTGGCGGCGGTGGCGGTGTGGTGTTGGGGCTCGGGGGCGGGCGTATATAAAGGGCGGGGCGGTGGCGCGACTTGGAGGAGGGGGCAAGGCACGGCGGCAGGCGGAGTCCGACTCAGACTCTGGTCTGAGCGGCGGCGGTGGCGCGCGCGCAGGAGGCGGCGGCGGCGGCCTGGCTCAGCTGGGCCTTAGGCCCAGTCGGGCGCGGAACTTTTTTTTTAATAATTCCGCCAACATAAATAAAATCCTAGAAAAAATAAATAAAAATCTAAAAATGCCAAAACAAATTTTCACCATCTAAATAAATTATTTAGAACGAGATGAAAATTTTATTGGCCCTAAAATGCAATTTTGAAAAACGTGCAATTTTTCTAATGCAAACAAATGCAATAAAATCCAAATAAAACAAATATTTGATTTTAATATTTTCCTCCAATATTTCAATTATCTTGGAGAAGTCATATTATCTCCTCTCATATATTTTAGTATGAAATATTTTCAGAGAGAAAATAATTAAAACCAAAATCCTTGTTTCAAAATTTGATAAAATCAAATTTGAAAACCGGGAAAATCCCCAACTCTCTCCGAGGGTCCTCGAGTTGCTTAGGATTTCAAGGATCGCTAGACAAAAAGCAAATAAAATATGATATGCATGGATGACTATGTATAACATTCCAAATTGAAAATTTTGGGATGTTACACTCTCAAATACCTGTGTCCAAAGAGGATGAAGAAAATACAAATGTTACTTGCCCTTTTGGTACTTTTTCTTATAGACGTATGCCTTTTGGTTTATGCAATGCACCTGCTACCTTTCAAAGATGTATGACTACTATATTCTTTGACTTTTGTGAAAAGATTGAGGTATTCTTGGATGATTTTACTGTTTATGGAACTTCTTTTGATGATTGCTTAAGAAACCTTGATCGAGTTTTGCAGAGATGTGAAGAAGCTAATCTTGTCTTGAATTGGGAGAAGTGCCACTTTATGGTGAATGAAGGTATTGTCTTGGGGCATAAAATTTCTGAAAGAGGTATTGAAGTTGATAAATCTAAGGTTGATGCTATCAAAAAGATGACGTGTCCTAAGGACATTAAAGGTATAAGAAGTTTCCTTGGTCATTCCGGTTTTTATAGGAGGTTCATTAAGGACTTCTCTAAAATTTCTCGGCCTCTGACTAATCTCTTACAAAAAGATGTTCCTTTTGTTTTTGATTATGATTGTGTAGAAGCATTTGAAATACTTAAGAAAGCCTTGACCTCTGCACCTATTGTTCAGCCTCCTGATTGGAATTTACCATTTGAAATTATGTGTGATGCTAGTGATTATGCTGTAGGGGCTGTTCTAGGACAAAGAGTTAAAGAAATTAAATGTTGTCCAATATGCTAGTAGAACTCTAGATAGTGCTCAGAGAAATTATGCTACTACTGAAAAAGAATTTTTAGCAGTTGTATTTGCATGTGATAAGTGTAGCGATCCAACCTCAAACGGTCGAATCTCTGTGCATAAGTGTCATCCCTGGATCAGTAATGCTGACACACACAGTACTTGAAGGATTTATAATAGAGTGCAATCACACACTTATTACATCGAATAACTCATAAAAGAGTACTTGTTACAATAATATGGCTTAAGGCCATCTAAATACGATAACAGCGGAAGGCTTGGAAGATAAAGCGAGTCCATCAACTCCAATGGCATAGCTGAGTGCATGACAACGACCTAGCGCACCTTACTCTTCGTCTGAAAAGTATGCAACATCATATGTTGCAGCCCGAAACGGGTCAGCACATGGAATATGCTGGCAATATAACACAGTAGAGCAATGAACATGTGAATGCTATCACCACATGCATATATGGCTGGTGGAGGCTCTATGGTTATAATGTTTTTGCGAAAAGCCAATTTTTTCCTACAGCAAAGCAATATATTTTATTTAACTATCATGGTAGTTGGAAAAACACTGAGAATGGTAAGTCCCCATCTCAATCCCAATTAAAAAGTAATTAACATCCCAACAAATTAATTTAGAGTGATGAGATCAACGTGATAATTCAAGAACCAGATACTCAAGATGTCCATAAGCGGGGACACTGCTAACCATGATTAGTTTGTACTCTCTGCAGAGGTTTGCGCACTCTTCCCCACAAGACACAATCTCCTCCGTTGGTTTTCTTGCACTACATGGTGTTTGAGAAACGGATGACCGAGACACAGTCTTTCAGAAGCATTAACTCTTTACTCTAGGTGGACAGTTACACCTACTTTCCCCTACATCTGCTAGCCCACCACTGAAAGAGGTCATGCAACGTAATCAACTATGCTAGAGCCCATAATAGCTTGTGGCTGCACATAGAAGTTTCTGGCATGAATAATCTTATGATCCCTTTGAGCCTGGGTGGCGAACCAAAAAGGACAGCACTGGTATATCCCCAGGTGCCCGCAACCAATCCACCCAGATGTGTGTTTAAGTAGCCACCTTAATTTAACCATTAATTAACAATCTCACATCTGTCATGGATACACTCAAACCCAATCCACGTCTACGAGCATAGCATGGGAAATTAAGCATAACGTAGAAGTAACTCCCAAGGTTTGATAATAAAAGGGCAATAGGTTCTACCTCATCATCTAATTCCCAAACCCACATGTTAAGAGATCCTACTCATGTAATGTTTGAGGATTGTAACTAATGCATAAAAAACCGGGTAATAAAGGGATATGATCAAAGTGTTACTTGCCTTGCTAATGATCCGCAAAACCTAGTGACTCGTAGTAGCACGCTGCGCACTCCGGGAATTCTAGCGCAAACAAACAATAGCATACATAAGCACTCAAGCAAAGATGCAAGGGGAAAACTTCAAATAAGAAGATCCAAATCTGAAAGTTCAACTGAAGATGTTCGACTTAAAAAAAGAAACGATCAAATCGGAGGTACGAAACTGAAACTACGGTCAGAAGAACTTCGAATTCAAATCTGCTTGAAACCAAATTTTAAATTGTCAAAACCTTGTTCAAGTTGATTAAACAGAAAGAGAGGTTCGAGACGAAATTTTGGCGTTGGTTTCACTGATTTGGATAAACGGTTAAGAAATGGCGAGGGTTCGAAGATCGGGGGCTAATCTGCGATAAAAATAATCGCGGATAGGTCCCTGACAGAATATTAAATAAAAAGAAAATACTAACAAACGAGCGTTCGCTATCTGAACCTAACCGGCGAACATCGTTCATTAAAACGAAAGGACGAACGTCCGCTAAATAAAATAAACCGACGAAAACCGATCTAAGAAAATAAACTGGAAAAGTAAAAAAATCGAGGTTAACCGAGGAAAACCGACCGGTCAAAATGGGTTCAACGGCGGCGGCTCCGGCGATATCCGCGGCGGCGGAGACGGCGGTTGATGGCTGCGGGGCGGCGGGGCGCGGCTGCGGGCAACGACGGTGAGCGGCGGCGCGACGCGGGGCAGCGGGCAGCGGTGGCGGCTTCTAGCGGTGGCGGTTAAAGGCGGCGGCGGAGCGGCTCAATGGGAGGAGGCGGCGGGCCTCGGCCCTATTTAAAGGCGGGGGGTGTCTGGCTTGGGGAGGGGGGTCGCTCGGAGGAGGAGTCCTCCCCGGACTCGGCTGCGGCGGTGTGCGCCGGCCGGACTCCCGCCCGGAGTCGGTCGGGGCGCAGGGGTGGGCTGCGGCAGCGGCCTGGCTCGGCTGGGTCGTTGGCCCAGTCGGGCGCGCGACTTTTTTTTAACAATTCCGCCGACAGGAAAAAAATCCTAAATAAATAAAAATAAAAATCTAAAAATGCCAAAATAAATTTTCACCGTCTAAATAAAATATTTAGAACTTAGTGAACATTTTCTTGGCCTAAAAATGCAATTTTGAAAAAAATGCATATTTTTCTAATTCAAATAAAATACAATAAAATCAAAATAAAATAGTTTATTTGATTTTAATAATTTTCCTCCAATATTTCATTTATTTTGTAGAAGTCATATTGTCTCCTCTCATATATTTTTAATATTGGAAATTTTATTTGGAGAGAAAATGATTAAAACCAAAGTGATCCACTTTTTAATATTTGAGAAAATCAAATATGAAAACAATAAAATCTCCAACTCTCTCCGTGGGTCCTTGAGTTGCTTAGTATTTTGGGATCACAAAGCCGAAATGCAAATAAAATATTATATGCATATGATGTCCAATGTATAACATTCCAAATTGGAAATTTGGGATGTTACAAACCTACCCCCCCTTAAGGTGAATCTCGCCCTCGAGATTCGGGTTGGCTAGAAAATAGGTGTGGGTGGTCTTTCCGTAGATCATCCTCTCGTTCTCAGGTGGCTTCATCCTCAGTATGGTGGCTCTACTGAACTTTGCAAAACTTGATAACCTTACTGCGCGTGACTAGGTTGGCAAACTCGAGCATCTTGACCGGTTTCTCCTCATAGGTCAGATCACTATCCAACTGAATTGCTTCCAGGGGCACTGTATCTCTCAGAGAGATATCGGCCATTTCTGCATGGCACTTCTTCAACTGGGAAACGTGAAACACATCATGAACTCCTGACAATCCTTCGGTTAACTCCAACTTGTAGGCCACCTCTCACATACGTTCCAGAACTCGGTATGGTCCTACAAATCTCGGGGCTAACTTTCCCTTAACTCCAAAACGTTTAACTCCTCGCAGAGGTGACACCCGAAGATATGCTCTATCTCCGATTTCATAGGCTACTTCTTTGCGTTTTGAGTCTGCATAACTCTTCTGCCTGGACTGAGCTACCTTCAGTCTATCTCAAATCAACTTAACCTTCTCTTCGGACTCTTTGATCAAATCTGGTCCAAACAACTCGCGGTCTCCAACTTCATCCCACATCAACGGTGTTCTGCACCTTCTTCCATATAGAGCTTCGAAAGGTGCCATCTTCAAACTGGCTTGGTAACTGTTGTTGTATGAGAACTCCGCGTAAGGCAAATTATCATCCCAACTAGATCCATAATCTAGCGCACAAGCTACAACATGTCCTCCAGAATCTGATTGACTCTCTCGGTCTGTCCATCTGTCTGCGGATGAAAGGTTGTACTGAACTCTAGCCTGGTGCCTGATACGTCCATTTTGCAACATGCTTTTATATCGATATTTATTGCATTATGGTCTGTTATTTCACATTATGTCACAATACTTATGGCTATTCTCTCTAATTTTACAAGGTTTACATAAGGAGGGAGAATGCCGGCAACTGGAATTCTAGGCTAGAAAAGGAACAAATACTAGAGACCTATTCCGCACAACTCCAAAAGTCCTAAAACTCCGCGGAACACCTTATAATAAATAATGAAAAATCCTCGCCAAAGATGAAGACCAGGGGGCCCACACCCTGCTCACGAGGGTGCCCCCCCTAGGGCGCGCCCCCCTACCTCGTGGGCCCCTTGGTGGCTCTCCGATGACCATCTTCTCCTATATGAAGTCTTTCGTCGAGAAAAAAATAAGAAGCAACCTTTCGGGACGAAACTCCGCCGCCACGAGACGGAACCTTGGCGGATCCAATCTAGAGCTCCGGCAGAGCTGTTCTACCGGGGAAACTTCCCTTCCGGAGGGGGAAATCATCGCCATCGTCATCACCAACTCTCCTCTCATCGGGAGAGGGCAATCTCCATCAACATCTTCATCAGCACCATCTCATCTCAAAACCCTAGTTCATCTCTTGTATCCGATTCTTGTCTTCAAGTCCGGGATTGGTGCTAGTAGGTTGCTAGTAGTGTTAATTACTCCTTGTAGTTGATGATAGTTGGTTTAATTGTTGGAAGATCATATGTTCAGATCCTATATGCATATTAATACCCCTCTTATTATGAACATGTTTATGCTTTGTGAGTAGTTACGTTTGTTCCTGAGGACAAGGGAGAAGTCTTGCTATTAGTAGTCATGTGAATTTGGTATTCGTTCGATATTTTGATGAGATGTATGTTGTCTAGCCTCTAGTGGTGTTATGTGAACGTCGACTACATAACACTTCACCATTATTTGGGACTAGAGGAAGGCATTGGGAAGTAATAAGTAGATGATGGGTTGCTAGAGTGACAGAAGCTTAAACCCTAGTTTATGCGTTGTTTCATAAGGGGCTGATTTGGACCCATATGTTTCATGCTATGGTTAGGTTTACCTTAATACTTTTGTTGTAGTTGCGGATTCTTGCAATAGAGGTTAATCATAAGTGGGATGCTTGTTCAAGTAAGAACAGCACCCAAGCACTGGTCCACCCACATGTCAAATTATCAAAGTACCGAACGCGAATCTTATGAACATGATGAAAACTAGCTTGACGATATTCCCATGTGTCCTCGGGAGCGCTTTTCCTTATATAAGAGTTATTCAGGCTTGTCCTTTGCTACAAAAAGGATTGGGCCACCTTGCTGCACTTTATTTACACTTGTTACTTGTTGCTCGTTACAAATTATCTCATCACAAAACTATCTGTTACCACTTATTTCAGTACTTGTAGAGAATACCTTGCTGAAAACCGTTTATCATTTCCTTCTGCTCCTCGTTGGGTTCGACACTCTTACTTATCGAAAGGACTACGATAGATCCCCTATACTTGTGGGTAATCAAGACTCTTTTCTGGCGCCGTTGCCGGGGAATGAAGCGCCTTTGGTAGGTGGAATTTGGTAAGGAAAAATTTATATAGTGTGCTGAAATTTACTGTCACTTGTTACTATGGAAAGTAATCCTCTGAGGGGCTTGTTCGGGGTATCTTCACCCTGACCAGTAGAGCAAAGAGTTGCTCCTCAACCTACTGAACCTATTGAAAATGAATATGAAAATGAAATTCCTTATGAGTATCCTTCGACTATAATAGAAAAACTGCTAGCTAATCCTTTTACAGGAGATTGAACAAAGCATCCTGATGAACACCTAACATATGTGGATGAAGTTTCTGGATTATTTAAGCTTGCAGGTATGCCCGAGGATGTCATCAAGAAGAAGGTCTTGCCTTTATCTTTGAAGGGAAAGGCATTGACATGGTTTAGGCTATGTGATGATATGGGATCATGGAACTACAACCGATTGAAATTGGAATTTCATCAAAAGTATTACCCTATGCATCTTGTTCATCGTGATCGCAATTATATATATATATATTTGCCTCGTGAAGGAGAAAGCATCGCTCAAGCTTGGGGGAGGCTTAAATCAATGTTAATTCATGCCCCAATCATGAGCTTCCAAGAGAAACAATTATTCAAAAAATTTATGCACGGCTTTCTGATAACAATCGCACCATGCTTGATACTTCTTGTGCTGGCTCTATTATGATGAAAACTATTGAATTCAGATGGGATTTATTGGATAGAATTAAATGCAACTCTGAAGATTGGGACCTCGACAATGGTAAGGAGTTAGGTATGACACCTAAGTTTGATTGTGTTAAATCTTTTATGGATACCGATATTTTCCGTAAGTTTAGCACTAAATATGGACTTGATTCTGAGATAGTAGCTTCTTTTTGTGAATCTTTTGCTACTTATGTTGATCTCCCTAAGGAGAAGTGGTTTAAATATCATCCTCCCATAGAAGTAAAAGTAGCTGCACGTATTAAAGTTGAAGAAAAGATTGACACTTATAATGATCCTATTGTTCCTACTTCTTATGTAGAGAAACCACCTTTCCCTGTTAGGATAAAGGATCATGCTAAAGCTTCAACTATGGTTCGTAAAAGCAATATTAAAACATATACACCTCCTGAGCAAGTTAAAGTAGAACCTAATATTTCTGTTGTCGAAGATCTCTTGTCTGATAATATTGATGGGCATGTTATTCAGTTCTGCGGTGAAACTGCTAGAATTGCTAAAGCTTGTGCTAAAGATAAACATAAACCTATGGTAGGTGTGCATGTTATTTCTGTTAAAATAGGAGATCATTGTTATCATGGCTTATGCGATATGGGTGCTAGTGCTAGTGCAATACCTATTGACTTATACAAAGAAATTATGCAAGACATTGCACCTGTTGAGTTAGAAGAAATTGATGTTACTATTAAACTTGCTAATAGAGATACTATTTCACCAATGGGAATTGTTAGAGATGTTGAAGTCTTGTCGGGGCCCCGATCCTAAGTCACACCGATCTAGCATGTAACACTTCATATCACTTTGCGGCCTCACGCACGGTACTCCCACGGGTGCCACCTTACCTGGCCCGGGACCGTTTGCGCCTTTTGGCTCACGTATATGATAGTGTCGCTAGCATCCATATGACAGAGAACCCGGGCCGACATTACTAGTCGTGAACCCAAAGTAGCACTAACTTACAGGGACAGGCATACATGAATCAACCTTGAGCATGTCGGTCAACAGCGTATGAATCCGGGCTGTAGCACTGGGCTAACAGGACTCTGGGAACCCGGGCTGTAGCAGGCTAGGCAGGACTCCGGATGTCACCCCGTGACATTTCCCCGAAGGGACAGACACAGGAACGAAGTGAATCACATGCCGGCCAGTCAAGTGTTCTGGAGCAGTAGTGATGGGCTAGCAGGACTCCGGTGAACCGGGCTATAGTGGACTACTATGGCTCATGGAAGCACAAGACTACATTTCCCCATAAGAGAGGCTACCAGAGGGAAACAACTAGGTTGTCGGATCCCACACATAGCAATACACGTTACACGTACGCATAACATGCAAGTATGTGTTGTACAACATGGCATCACAACATAAATCAAACTCATATAGATAAAGGCCCAGAAGAGCCACATAGCATTCAATACAAACAGGGGTCTCATGACCCATCATTCAGAGCATACACGCAACGGAAGCATTACATGTCTGAGTACAGACAACTACAAAAGGAAAAGACTAGGAAGCCTGACTAAACACAACCCTCCCAAGGGTACAAGATCGTAGCTGGGATACAAGCTACTCGTCGAAGTCACTAGTGTAACCAACTGCAAAACATAAATAAGCAAACGTGAGTACAAAGGTACTCAGCAAGTCTTACATTAGAACTATCTACATATGCAACATTATCAACAAGGGGGGTGGTGGAGTTAACAGCAGCAAGCCAGCTTTGACTCAGTGGCTAACCTATACTACGAGTATCAGAAACTTCTTTGAGGTGAGAGGACGCACACGAGTCCACATATTCACCATATCAATACTCCACTATGGATCCGTTCCCGTCTCCCTACAAGAAGGCCATCCATAGCACTCACGCTTATCTTGCAGATTTTAGAGTATCCACTTCAAGTTGTCTATGTACTACATAAGTCCTCCAAGTTTCCATATCCGAGGAAAACGGCTATTCGAATAGATAATATTGACCCTGCAGGGGTGTACTTCTTCACACACGCTCTCGCCACTTATAGCCCTGTACACGTCATGTACCTCGGCAACCTTCAAGCGGAAGCCGGGCGAGGGTGTCGGCCACGACCTGACTAACCACACAAGTCTCTCGTCCAGGTTTATCATCTATTCGGGTTCCATCCGCAAGGAGATCCGGCCGGGGTGTCGCTCACGGCCCCAAACGATGTGTGCAGGGTTCCCAAGCCCACCATCCGGGTGCCACTTGGTACACCGTGCCACGGTGCCTAGTCTGTCCCAAGCCCGTCCCGTCGGACACCACCTGGTAGACAAATAGCACTACCTACAAACGCCAGAAACTAGTTGCAACTCCTGGACAAAGATCAAGTGGATTAATAAGCCGAGAGGGGCCGGATAACCGGAACCCAATGTGTGGTAGTAACTGGACTTGGATAACATACATAGAACTCAGTGCTTAGGGACGGTTCCAATGAGACAACCCACCATGTACTCCTACATGGCCTCTCATCGCTACCTTTACCAAAACGTGTTCACACACTTAGCCTTTGTCGGTAGGACATGTTCACCACTCCGATTCATTCCCGATGAATCAGACCTGACACAACTCTAAGCATAGCTGGCATAAAGAAAACAAGCATGGATGAGCAGGCACATCAAGGCTCAAGAAACTCCTACTCTTGCTAGTGGGTTTCAACTATTTACTGTGGCAATGACAGGTCATGCAGAGGAATGGGTTCAGCTACCGCAGCAGAAAGTAGCAGTTTGAATCGTTGTTGTCCTAATGCAGTAAAAGGAGCAGGAGCGAGAGAGTGGGATTTATCGAGATGCTCAAGGGGGTTTGCTTGCCTGATAGAACGACTAAGGGGTACGGCTCCTCTGACAGGTACTCGGGAACACCTTCCAGAGTGGAACCTATCGAGAAGAAACGGTGCCGGCGATCAACACACAAACAAATGCAACAAAATGATGCATTAACATGACATGTGCAAATGCTAGTGTTTGGGCTAATGCAAGATGCTACCAAGTTGGTTGAATCCCATTTGAATCAAAGATTCAAATGCAAAGCAAAATGAAGCATTTAAAATGCCCATATTATGTTTTCACTTATACAGCATGTATAAGTTGGTTTTTCATGCATGGACCTGGCATAAATGGATTCCTTGCATTTTTCTGATAATTTTTCATATATAAATTATTTCATTCTAAGCTACGGTTGAATTATTATGATTTTTTGAAGTTTAAGCAATATTCTGGAATTTCCTGAGTTAAAATAATTCCAGAAATCAATTATTGCATCAGCTTGAGGTCAGCACTGCATCAGCAGTCAACCTGGGTCAAACATGACGTGTGGGGCCCACACGTAAGTGACAAAGTGGTTAAGCCCGGGTCAAACCCGCACTGACCAAGGTTTGACTTGGCCTGGGGCCCACTGTCAGCGGCTAGTGGGCTGGATTAGGCTGTGAGATTAGCGCTAATGACAGCCACGTCGGCCTCACCGGAGTTCGGCCGGCGACAACCTCGAGCCACGACGAAGCTCGCTCGGAACTTGCCAGAGGCCACGGGTCAACACGTCAGGGGCACCAGAAGGAAGCCCGTGCCCGTGCGCATCCGGGGAGGCCAACGGGAGGGCGCCGGATGGCCGGAGTTCGCCGGAAGCGAGCTCCTGTCGGCGGCCGGAGCTTGGACAGGATCGGCTACTCGCTATGGTACATGGGAAGTTGAGCTAGCGGGTGCGTTCGTCTCCTAGGAGTAGCACGAGCATGATGACGTGCTCAGGGGCAAGCTACGGCGTCTGTAGCCACGACGGCGGCGAGCTTCGGTTGCGGTGGCCATGGGGGCTAGAGGAGGGATTCGACAGCGGGGAGAGGGGGGTTGGGAGCAGGAGCTCACAGGGAGGCGGCGGAGTAGGTCAATGGGCCCGGGGACGTCCTTGACGGCGCGAATCGACAGCGAGGGGCTCGGGTGCCCGAGGTTGAAGAAGACCGCGAAGATGATGAAGCAGGGCCTCCTGCGAGGCGTGAGTCGGCGGAGGGGACATGGGCGGTGTTGCGGTTCTTCCGGATGCGTCAGCGAGGCGAGTGGTGGACGGTGGCCGCGGTGGCAGCGAGCGGCGGCGACGAGCGCGCTCGGGTGTGCTGCGGGGAGAGGACAGAGGAGGGGGAGGAGCGAGAGGGAGTGAGAGGGGGGTTGCGGAGACTCTGTGGCGTCGTCCTGGGCGTCGAGGCAGCGGCGGGAAGCAGGAGGTGGCCGGGCGTGCGCCGGCGTGCGTCGGCCACGCGCTCGGCGTCCTCCTAGCGGGAGGTAAGTGGTGACTGGCAGAGGCCAGTGGGCTGGGCCTCTGCTGGGCCGGCTGGGGGTGCCAGGTAAGCCAGGCCTCAGGTAAGTGTTTTCTATTTTTTGTTTTCTTTTTCTATTTCTGACATTTGTTTTGACTTAAAATAAATACTAGCACAAAAGTAAAAATATTGAGGTTCCTTGTGACCACTAGTTATAATATACCAGAGGCCCTCACCAAATTCCAACATTTTTGGAGCCTCTAAAATATTTATATTATTTTAAACAGCTCCAATTCAAATACATATGGGTTCATTCAAAAATCCAAAATGTTTAGCAAAAATGTGCATCACCTCTGGTTGTTGCTTGCAACATTTTCCAAAGACCATGAACATTTTTGAAGAGCATTTTGGGTTTATTGAAATTCCATTTTAAAATTGAACCTATTTGAATTTGCTTTGGTGCTAGGGTTTGAAACATCCCCATTTCAATTTCATTTGAAATTTAAACATGACGCACAAAGCAAGCCTAGGATCATACCAGAACTAGGGATGTGACAAGTCTTGTGTGGGAAAACTAAATATCCTACTAATTTTCTTGTTCTTGGTTCCCCACAAGATAGCTTTTGTCCCATTATATTTGGTAGAACCTTCTTGAATACAGTTAATGCTAGGATAGACTGCGAAAAGAATGTTGTTACTATTGGCTTGGATGATATGACTCATGAGTTTAATTTCTCTAAATTTAGTAAACAACACTATGAAGAAGAATTGCCTAGTAAGGATGAAATTATTGGTCTTGCTTCTATTGCCGTACCTCCTAGTGATCCTTTAGAACAATATTTGCTAGACCATGAGAATGATATGTTTATGAATGAAAGAAGGGAAATAGATGAAGTATTCTTTAAACAGGAACCTATACTGAAACACAATTTACCTGTTGAAATCCTAGGGGATCCTCCTCCACCTAAGGGTGATCCCGTGTTTGAGCTTAAACCGTTGCCCGATAATCTTAAATATGCTTATCTTGACGAAAAGAAGATATATCCTATTATTATTAGTGCTAACCTTTCAGAACATGAAGAAGAAAGATTATTGAAAACCCTGAAGAAGCATCGTGCTGCTATTGGATATACTCTTGATGATCTTAAGGGCATTAGTCCCACTCTATGTCAACATAAAATAAATTTGGAAGCAGATGCCAAACCAGTTCGTGATCCTCAACGATGTCTGAATCCTAAAATGAAAGAAGTGGTAAGAAAAGAAATACTAAAGCTTCTGGAGGCAGGTATAATTTATCCCGTTGCTGATAGTCAGTGGGTAAGTCCTGTTCATTGTGTCCCTAAGAAGGGAGGTATTACTATTGTTCCTAATGATAAAGATGAATTGATTCCACAAAGAATTATTACAGGTTATAGGATGGTAATTGATTTCCGCAAATTAAATAAGGCTACTAAGAAAGATCATTACCCCTTACCTTTTATCGATCAAATGCTAGAAAGATTATGCAAACATACACATTACTGCTTTCTAGATGGTTATTCTGGTTTCTCTCAAATACTTGTGTCGGCTAAAGATCAATCAAAGACTACTTTTACATGCCCTTTTGGTACTTTTTCTTATAGACGTATGCCTTTTGGTTTATGTAATGCACCTGCTACCTTTCGAAGATGCATGATGGCTATATTCTCTGACTTCTGTGAAAAGATTTGTGAGGTTTTCATGGACGACTTTTCCGTCTATGGATCTTCTTTTGATGATTGCTTGAGCAATCTTCATCGAGTTTTGCAGAGATGTGAAGAAACTAATCTTGTATTGAATTGGGAAAAGTGCCACTTTATGGTTAATGAGGGTATTGTCTTGGGGCATAAAGTTTCTGAAAGAGGTATTGAAGTTGATAAAGCCAAGGTTGATGCTATTGAAAAGATGCCATGTCCCAAGGACATCAAAGGTATAAGAAGTTTCCTTGGTCACGCTGGATTTTATAGGAGGTTCATTAAGGACTTCTCAAAAATTTCTCGGCCTCTGACCAATTTATTACAAAAAGATATAACATTTGTCTTTGATGATGATTGTGTAGAAGCATTTGAAATACTTAAGAAAGCATTAGTCTCTGAACCTATTATTCAGCCACCTGATTGGAATTTACCCTTTGAAATTATGTGTGATGCTAGTGATTATGTTGTAGGTGTTGTTCTAGGACAAAGAGTTGATAAGAAATTAAATATTATCCATTATGCTAGTAAGACTCTAGACAATGCTCAAAGAAATTATGCTACTACTGAAAAAGAACTCTTAGCAGTTGTATTTGCTTGTGATAAGTTCAGACCTTATATTGTTGATTCTAAAGTAACTATCCACACTGATCATGCTGCTATTAAATATCTTATGGAGAAGAAAGATGCTAAACCTAGACTTATTAGATGGGTTCTCTTGCTACAAGAATTTGATTTGCATATTGTTGATAGAAAAGGAGCTGAGAACCCCGTTGCAGACAACTTATCTAGGTTAGAGAATGTTCTTGATGACCCACTACCTATTGATGATAGCTTTCCTGATGAACAATTAAATGTCATAATTACTTCTCGTAGTACCCCTTGGTATGTTGATTATGCTAATTACATAGTTGCTAAATTTATACCACCTAGCTTCACATACCAACAAAAGAAAAAGTTCTTCTATGATTTGAGACATTACTTTTGGGATGACCCACATCTTTATAAAGAAGGAGTAGATGGTGTTATTAGACATTGTGTACCTGAGCATGAACAGGAACAGATCCTACGCAAGTGCCACTCCGAAACTTATGGAGGACACCACGCGGGAGATAGAACTGCACATAAGGTATTGCAATCCGGTTTTTATTGGCCTACTCTCTTGAAGGATGCCCGTAAGTTTGTCCTATCTTGTGATGAATGACAAAGAATTGGTAATATTAGTAGACGTCAAGAAATGCCTATGAACTATTCACTTGTTATTGAACCGTTTGATGTTTGGGGCTTTGATTATATGGGACCTTTTCCTGCCTCTAATGGATATACACATATTTTAGTTGTTGTTGATTACGTTACTAAGTGGGTAGAAGCTATTCCAACTAGTAGTGCTGATCATAACACTTCTATTAAAATGCTTAAAGAAGTTATTTTTCCGAGGTTTGAGTCCCTAGATATTTAATGACTGATGGTGGTTCACATTTTATTCATGGTGCTTTCCGTAAAATCCTTGCTAAATATGACGTCAATCATAGAATTGCATCTCCCAATCACCCACGGTCTAGTGTTCAAGTAGAATTGAGTAATAGAAAACTCAAATTTTGCAAAAGACTGTCAATAGGTCTAGAAAGAATTGGTCCAAGAAACTTGATGATGCATTATGGGCCTATAGAACTGCATATAAAAATCCTATGGGTATGTCTCCGTATAAAATGGTATATGGAAAAGCATGTCACTTACCTCTTGAACTAGAACATAAGGCATATTGGGCTATTAAAGAGCTCAACTATGATTTCAAACTTGCCGGTGAAAAGAGGTTATTTGATATTATCTCACTTGATGAATGGAGAACCCAAGCTTATGAAAATGCCAAGTTGTTTAAAGAAAAGGTTAAAAGATGGCATGACAAAAGGATACAAAAGCGTGAGTTTAATGTAGGTGATTATGTATTGCTATACAACTCTCGTTTAAGATTTTTTGCAGGGAAACTTCTCTCTAAATGGGAAGGCCCCTATGTTATCGAGGAGGTCTATCGTTCCGGTGCCATAAAAATCAACAACTTCGAAGGCACAAATCCGAAGGTGGTAAACGGTCAATGAATCAAACATTATATCTCAGGTAATCCCATAAATGTTGAAACCAATATTATTGAAACTGTAACCCCGGAGGAATACATAAGGGACACTTTCCAGAATGTTTCAGACTCCGAAAATGAATAGGTATGTGGTACGGTAAGTAAACCGACTCCAAAACAATTTTTAAGGCAATATTTCTCCATTTTGGAATATTTAGAAAAATAGAAAATTAAGTAGCAGTCCGGGAAGGACACGAGGGCCTCATGAGGGTGGAGGGCGCGCCCTACCCCCTGGGCGCGCGCCCCTACCTCGTGAGCACTTCGTGTGCCTTCCAGACTCCGTTTTCTTGCACGATATGTATTTTGGTCGGTAAAAATTTACTATATATTCTCCCGAAGGTTTTGACTCCCGTATCACGCAAAAATCTCCTGTCTTTGTTTCGAGCTGTTTTCTGTCAGGGTTGTCAAGGCCAGGCACTATGTCGTCTCCCTCCTCCTCCAACCATGAGGGCAACGATGCTTGGCTAATGAAGATAGAGCTGAAGAGAGAAGAACCTATGGAGATCAACAAGGATGAAAGGATCAAGAAGGCCGTGGAGGACCAAGTTCCAGCAATAGAAGACACCCTTCAACTGGATCATAATCTTCTTACCCCTACAGAAATCGAAGCTTTCAAGATGATTGAGTTGGCTCGTATACAAAATAAGTATCTCACACGTGAAAATATTTTGTTGAAGGAGCATATCATCGCACTCAAGGGCATTATCCGCAAGTTAGAAGACCTTCTACGCTCGATGTGTGACTATCCATCATCAACAACACCTCCACCTTCTTCACCAACCAAGGAGATATAATAACATGGGTATGGGCACTCCCCTTGGCAACACCCAAGCTTGGGGGAGTGCCCCGGTATCGTATCACCATCACTTTTATCTTTACCGTTTTCTTTAGTTCGATCTTATTAGTAGTATTTTGATCTAGTAGAATAAAGTTTATGACATGATCTAGTTGTGAGTTTTGCTTTATTATCCTTCTATGTAATCGAGTCCGTGAGCTATATAATAAAGATTAGTGTTGAGTCAAGGGCTTGATTATTTTTCCATGATCCTAAGTGAATAAAAGAAAAGAGAAAGAAATAAAAAGAAACAAAGAGATCATATGGATCTCATGGAGAGTAATGAGCTCACATAGAAAAAGTATGATGAATAAAAGTTGTTGAGAGTTGACAAGCATAGTTTTGGTCATCGTTGCAATTAATAGGAAGTAATAAAGAAAAAGAGGTCTTCACATATAGATATACTATCTTGGACATCTTTTATGATTGTGAGCACTCATTAAAATATGACATGCTAAAGAGTTGACATTGGATAAGGAAGACAACCTAATGGGTTATGTTTTCTTACATCTGAGATAAATTATATTGTCTTGTATCCTCCAACATGTTGAGCTTGCCTTTACCCCTCATGCTAGCTAAATTCTCAGCACCAAGTAGAGATACTACTTGTGCTTCCAAATACCCTTAAACCAGTTTTGCCATGAGAGTCCACCTTATCTACCTATGGATTAAATAAGATCCTTCAAGTAAGTTGTTATCGGTGCAAAGCAATAAAAATTTCTCTCTAAATACGTATGATTGATTGGTGTGGGAGAAATAAGCTTTATACGATCTTGTGATGTGGAAGTAATAAAAGCGACGGACTGCATAACAAAGGTTCATATCACAAGGGGCAATATAAAGTGACGTTCTTTCGCACTAAGATTTTGTACATCCAACCATAAAAGCGCATGGAAACCTCTGCTTCCCTCTGCGAAGGGCCTATCTTTTATTATTATCTCCTACATTACATAAGAGTCATGGTGATTTTCACCCTTCCTTTTTACACTTTATCCTTTGGCAAGCACAATATGTTGGAAAGATCCTGGTATATATGGACAATTGGATGTGAGTTTTCATGAACTATTACTGTTGACATTACCCTTGAGGTAAAACGTTGGGAGGCAAAACTATAAGCCCCTATCTTTCTCTGTGTCCGACTAAAACTCCATACCCATAAGTATTGCATGAGTGTCAGCAATTGTGAAAGATTATATGATAATTGAGTATGTGGACTTATACATTGACTCTTTCCTATGTTATGATAAATTGCAATTGCTTCAATGACTGAGATTATAGTTTGTTAGTTTTCGATGAAGTTTACGATTCACACTTGATATTGTGATTGAATTATTACTCTAGCATAAGATATCATATGACAAGAATTATATAAGTTGCTGTTCTAAGAAAGATCATGATGCCCTCATGTCCGTATTTTATTTTTATCAACACCTTCATCTCTAAACATGTGGACATATTTTTCGATTTTGGCTTTTTGCTTCAGGACAAGCGAGGTCTAAGCTTGGGGGAGTTGATACGTCCATTTTGCATCATGCTTTTATATCGATATTTATTGCATTATGGTCTGTTATTTCACATTATGTCACAATACTTATGGCTATTCTCTCTTATTTTACAAGGTTTACATAAGGAGGGAGAATGCCGGCAGCTGGAATTCTGGGCTGGAAAAGGAGCAAATATTAGAGACCTATTCTGCACAACTCCAAAAGTCCTGAAACTCCACGGAACACCTTATAATAAATAATGAAAAATCCTCGCCAAAGATGAAGACCAGGGGGCCCACACCCTGCTCACGAGGGTGCCCCCCCTAGGGCGCGCCCCCCTACCTCGTGGGCCCCTTGGTGGCTCTCCGATGACCATCTTCTCCTATATGAAGTCTTTCATCGAGAAAAAAATAAGAAGCAACCTTTCAGGACGAAACTCCGCTGCCACGAGGCGGAACCTTGGCGGATCCAATCTAGAGCTCCGGCAGAGCTGTTCTGCCTGGGAAACTTCCCTCCCGGAGGGGGAAATCATCGCCATCGTCATCACCAACGCTCCTCTCATCGGGAGAGGGCAATCTCCATCAACATCTTCATCAGCACCATCTCATCTCAAAACCCTAGTTCATCTCTTGTATCTGATTCTTGTCTTCAAGTCCGGGATTGGTGCTAGTAGGTTGCTAGTAGTGTTAATTACTCCTTGTAGTTGATGATAGTTGGTTTAATTGGTGGAAGATCATATGTTCAAATCCTATGTGCATATTAATACCCCTCTGATTATGAACATGTTTATGCTTTGTGAGTAGTTACCTTTGTTCCTGAGAACAAGGGAGAAGTCTTGCTATTAGTAGTCATGTGAATTTGGTATTCGTTCGATATTTTGATGAGATGTATGTTGTCTAGCCTCTAGTGGTGTTATGTGAATGTCGACTACATAACACTTCACCATTATTTGGTCCTAGAGGAAGGCATTGGGAAGTAATAAGTAGATGATGGGTTGCTAGAGTGACAGAAGCTTAAACCCTAGTTTATGCGTTGCTTTGTAAGGGGCTGATTTGGATCCATATGTTTCATGCTATGGTTAGGTTTACCTTAATACTTTTGTTGTAGTTGCGGATGCTTGCAATAGAGGTTAATCATAAGTGGGATGCTTGTTCAAGTAAGAACAGCACCCAAGCACCGGTCCACCCACATGTCAAATTATCAAAGTACCGAACGCGAATCATATGAACTTGATGAAAACTAGCTTGACGATATTCCCATGTGTCCTCGAGAGCGCTTTTCCTTATATAAGAGTTTATCCAGGCTTTTCCTTTGCTACAAAAAGGATTGGGCCACCTTGCTGCACTTTATTTACTCTTGTTACTTGTTGCTCGTTACAAATTATCTCATCACAAAACTATCTGTTACCACTTATTTCAGTACTTGCAGAGAATACCTTGCTGAAAACCGTTTATCATTTCCTTCTACTCCTCGTTGGGTTCGACACTCTTACTTATCGAAAGGACTACGATAGATCCCCTAGACTTGTGGGTCATCAGTGCCCAAAGTCTGGTGCAGCTGGTGCCAAAACTTTTAAGTAAACTGTGTTCCTCTATTTGATATGATGGTCCTCGGAACTCCATGCAGACATACGATCCTGGTCATGTATATCTTAGCCAACTTCGCACTTGTATAGGTGGTCTTCACTAGGATAAAGTGAGCCACTTTTGTCAAGCGATCCACCACTACCCAAATAGAATCGTATCCTGATCGGGTCCTGGGTAATCCAGTGATGAAATCCATGCCAAGCTTATCCCACTTCCATTCGGGTATCGGCATAGGCTGCAGTAATCCTGTTGGCTTCTGATGTTCTGCCTTCACTCTCTGACATACATCACATATAGATACATACTCGGCAATATCCTTCTTCATACCAGTCCACTAGAAACGCTTCTTCAAATCCAAATACATCTTGGTGTTTCCGGGGTGTATCGAGTATGGCGTGTCATGAGCTTCCTGAAGTACCAACTTCCTGATCTCTGCACTATTGGGTATATAAACACGATCCTCAAACCACAAGGTGTCGTGCTCATCCTCACGAAAACCCTTGGCTTTTTCTTTGCTCATCTTCTCCTTTATCTCAGCAATTTCCTTATCATCCTTCTGAGCTTCTCGAATTTTTCCCAATAATGTCGACTGAATTTCTAATGCTGCAACAAAACCTCTAGGGACTATCTCCAAACGTAGCTCCCTGAGATCCTCAGCTAACTCCTTTGGCAATCCTCCACTTACGAGGATATTGGCGTAACTCTTCCGGCTCAAAGCGTCTGCTACGGCATTGGCCTTGCCTGGATGATAGTGCAACTTCGTATCATAATCCTTTATAAGCTCCAACCATCTCCTTTGCCTGAGATTCAACTCCTTCTGTGTGAAAATGTACTTCAAACTCTTATGATCCGTGTACACATCACAATGATTTCCAATAAGAAAATGTCTCCAGGTCTTGAGCGCATGCACTACAGCTGCTAACTCCAAATCATGTGTGACATAATCCAACTCATGCGGTCGAAGATAACATGAGGCATATGAAACAACTCTTCCGTCTTGCATAAGTACGCCTCCAAGTCCTAAGCGAGATGCATCGCAATACACTTGGAAATCCTTGCATATATCCGGTAGAATCAGCACTAGGGTTGTAACCAAACATTTCTTCTGTTGGGGAACATAGTAATTTCAAGAAAATTCCTACGCACACGTAAGATCATGGTGATTCATAGCAACGAGAGGAAAGAGTATCATCCACATACCCTCGTAGACCGTAAGAGGAAGCATTATGAGAAGGCGGTTGATGTAGTCGAACGTCTTCACGATCTGACCGACCCAAGTACCGAATGCACAACACCTTCGAGTTCAGCACACGTTCAGCTCGATGACGTCCCATGAACTCCAATCCAGCAGAGATTTGCGCACTACTAGGAAAAGGCCTACTAATGGCGCACTAGTTTTGCCTACTAATGGCACATTACCAGTGCGCCATTAGTAGCACGCCACTAGTATATCTTACTAATGGCGCACCACAGGTGCGCCATTAGTATCTGGTATACTAATGGCGCACCAACTAGTGCGCCATTAGTATGTAACAGCATGCGCCATTAGTGTGCCTCCCGGGGGGCCATACGTAAGCATGGCTTTGTCATACTAATGGCGCATTCTCTGTTGATGCGCCATTAGTATCCTTTGGCATACTAATGGCGCACCTGGTGGTGATGCGCCATTAGTATGAATATTTGGTTTTTTTCCTTTTCTGATTTTTGCGCAGGTTACAAAATATATTATTAGACAGAATATAAAATATATTATTAGACAGAATATAGACAGCAGCACACAGCAACATCAGATTCATCGAATACAATAGAAGATTAGTCTCCGAATACAATTCATCATATTAGTCTCTGAATTCAAAAGACCGAACAAAGATAAAACATTACAAGTCTCAAGACCGCGAGTATCGAGTTTGTCGGAAGTAATACTAATCCTAACAAGTCCTACTAATCATCATCATACAACTTCTACTCATTATTCATAACAAGTCATACGATCATCATCTTGATAGTCTTCGAACCAACCCTACTTAATTGTTCTTAACACATGATCATCAGTATTAGGCAGGACCTAAATACCCTATTTAAGCTAAAATAGCATAAAACAATATAGACCCTGACTCTCCATTATGGAGAATGGAGAACATCCTGTCTCCAATTCTTGCGCTTCGCTTCCTTTTGCTTCCAAGAAGCTCCTTACGACTGTCCATACATTTTTTCCATCCTTTGATTTTCATGTCTCCACTTCTTTTAGAAATCTCGTATGGACAGTTGAGATTCGTAGGACGACCTGGCTGTATGTTCAAAACATTAACACTACCTTTCAAATACATCATATGAGGCACACAATTCTCTGGGATTATCTGTTGAAAAACATAGTAATAACTTCATAGTTAGCAATGATGTACTAGTTTTAGAAGTATGCAAAAGATGCACGGATGTCGTAATAGTAAAAATCTTACCAGGGTATCTCCATGGTAGTTACCGTAGTTGAACACATGCACTAGTGGCACGTATTTACCATAATGTTGAGGAGTTTGATTGTAGATATTGTAATTCTCAATGTCAGTATAAAATCCGACCAAATGATTTTTCTCCTTGTAAGTTGTTAATTCGGAGCCATCGGTGTAGTGGGTTTTGTCTACCATCTCCCACACATTCTTTGAACAATAAAAATAAGCTGTCAATGGAACTAAGCTGTCAACTATTTTGAAATAAACAATATAAATTAGCTAATAACTATGTTTGAGAAACTCACATAGCGGTAGAACTGGAGGCGTATCAACAAGGACCCAAATGTCCATATTGTCTTGGTTGATGTCAGGATTACCAAGATCCATGGTGATAAGCACACCCTCATCAAAACCATACATCTTGCAAAATG
Organism: Triticum urartu; assembly: GCF_056163025.1. Taxonomy (NCBI): domain Eukaryota; kingdom Viridiplantae; phylum Streptophyta; class Magnoliopsida; order Poales; family Poaceae; genus Triticum; species Triticum urartu. The sequence continues at coordinate 95,804,611 of NC_141873.1, read as the reverse complement.
CTTCCCAATTTTTGCAACCAAAATGGGTTACGCTCTCAGAATTATATAGATTTACTTCAAAGTCCACATCGTGATGAGTCCTTAGGTGAATTTTCTTTGTTTCAGAAATTTCATGGTCTTCAAAATCCGTCCTCTCCAAGACATAGCGTCTTGCATGGCATGGGATAAGCTATACTCGAATTGTAAAAGATGAAAATTACACGTTGAAATAGTTGAAGTCATGCTTAATTATGAAAATAACACTTGTCGTCATTGTGTACCATTTCAACTTCGAAGGTCTCCTCGAGCTTAATGCTGAAGCGCCGATCATCGTCCAGGTGAGGCATGTCGCACAGACCTCGATCGTCGTGGCACCAGTCGCACTCCGCCGGGAGACTTTCGTCGTCCGATGATGATGACGACATATCCTGGGACAGCTCCCAGAATTGCTTGCCGCCCGAACCACCGGCCTCATCGTTGTGGGCCATGTTTCGCTCTAAATAGGAAAAAAGTTTGGTCAAAAAGTTGGTTATTGTCAAGGAACAAGATCATGGTCTCATCATTTAGGGTTTGTCGACACCGAGGCACCCTAAAAGCCTAAGCTTTCATCATTTAGGGTTTGTCGACGCCGAGGCACCCTAAAAGCCCAAGCATACATCATTTAGGTTCTCATCGACACCGAGGCATCCGGGGCAGCCAAGTTAAGTTTTCATCATTTAGGGTTTATCGATGCCGAGGCACCCTAGGTTGGGCCTAATCACTTGGCACTAATCACTTGGCTCTATTGCCACCTAGGTCGACGCCGAGGCACCCTAAAAGCCTAAGCTTTCATCATTTAGGTTTTTATCGACACCGAGGCACCCTAAAAGCCAAGGTTTAATCATTTAGGGTTTGTCGACGCTAAGGCACCCTAAAAGCCTAAGCTTTCATCATTTAGGGTCGGGGTATATTAGTACTTAATCAAGTAGCAGATGGTCTAACTAAGGGTTTTGGAGTCAAGGAACATAATTTAGCTTGTAACAAAAGATGGGAATGATATCTATCTATCACCAATCTTGACTGGGAGTGTTGGGCTGAGCATAACAGGGTGATAATGAAGCATTAGTAGATTGCATCTTACATGTCCAGCTCTACTTTCTCGTGGCTTTTTGTCCCACTGATTGGATATATATTGCATGTACACAGAATATCTCAGATAGAGGAATACAGCTAGTTTCCAATAATTGCCAAGGAACAATTTTGGAAATCTACAGATTAAGTACTAAGATACCCCGGCCCATGCATTAGTCGCAAGTACCCCATATGCCCTATTTTTAGCAAAGTCATGCTAAAATTCACGGAAAATTTCAGCATGACCTTTGCTAAAAATAGGACATATGGAGTACCCGAATTTGCCGGAACGGAAGTTAATCGACATTCCGGCAAACTCAAGGGCCTCTCGGGGTACCTGCAAAATCATTGAGCAGGAAGCCCCCAACAGCACCCGAAGTATATGTAACAAAAAACAGGTGACAAAACTTGCACACCCCTCTCCGCTTAACGAGGCATGGAAACAGTGCCAGGACAGCAACCAAACACTGTCCAGGCACAGTTTAGGGAGGCTCCAAGCCAGACACGATTCAGTGTGGACACTATCCAAACAGACCCTAAATGACTGGGGATACTTGTAAAAACTTAGTTTAGCTCCTTTCACACATAGATAAGCAGTTGGGAAAAAGACACAATTTCCTGTAAGAACTTGAAAAAGAAACTACGCCATATGTACTTCAAGACTTCAAGTATATAGCCATAAAAAATAGTTCATGCACGTATGAGCTGTGGATCGTGCTGTTTGCGAAAAGAGTAAACCCATAGGGGGCAACTTACCTGTTATTTCAGGCTAATTGTATTAAAATTTCAAGCAACTACAATGAGACATGTAAAAAAGGTGCTATCTCTCTCTTGTGCTATCTCTCTCTTGCAAAAAAGTGCAGTTCCTTTAAAGTTTCAAATTTGCACTTGCATTGCATTTAAACATGCCCATTGGTTGTGGGTGAACCATTCAGAACAATCAGCCATGGCAATGTCACATTTCAGCACCAAAGTGGCTTGCATTTCTTTTTAGTTGAACTTTTTTAATAGACAAACAACCAAATGCTCAGAACTACTACTACTACCACTAGATCATTTTCCTCTAGAACAGAACCAAACATTTTTTAATATAAAAATACACAGTTCAAAGATTTTGGCACAAGAAGTCCAGTTCATGTCGTACCAACAGTGCTTGAAGATCGAAGTTGTAGTTGTGAGCACTTGCAGATTCTTCAGCAGTTAAGCCACGGTAAAATGAATCCTACAAAACTAAAGGCCATACTGAAAATCAAGCATGATTCTACTGTAAGATCCCTAGCAGGCTCGTAACGCAAAGCATTTCCAATCGCAGAAGAGGGGTACTGGGGGAAGGATGCGCGTACACTTGAGGGAGGCGGTGTACTGGGGGAAGCAGGAGGAGTCGGCGATCCGGGCCGCGCTGGGGTAGGGCCGGAGTTGAGGTGGAGCGGAGACCGGAGTTGAGGTGGAGCTCGAACGAATCCTCCAAGACGGCGTAGCAGAGCTTGGCGCAGCTCCTAGGCACGACGACGGAGCACGGGGTGGTCGGTGGCCGCGGTGACGCGCGGTGGCCGCGCTAGGGGAAGCGGGGGCCGCGGAGGGTTCGGCCGGCTGGGCGCGCCGCGGCGGAGGGCCGGCAGCGGCGGCAGGGGCAGCGCAAGACCACAGTGGCGGCGGCGTCACCGACGGCGTGCAGGCGCGGCGGACGAAGGGGGCGGAGCAAGGGGGCGGGGGCGTAGGGTTGGGGTCGAGTGCGGGATCTGGCGAGGGAGGGAGGGAGGCCACAGTGCGAGGGGATTAAGTGGAGTGGGGGAGGGTTAGCAATGGCGCACCTCCCCCTAGTGCGCCATAAGTACGATGATTCTAATGGCGCACCTCCCCCTGGTGCGCCATTAGAATTTTGTTTCAATTACTAGCCCGACTGGTCAGGTTATATTCCACCTAACCCTATCTCCATCAGAACACGCCCACTAGCCTGACTGGTCAGCATGCAGCACACACACTAGGAGGTCCTGGGTTCGATTCCCAGGCTCCCCAATTTTTGTTTTTATGCATTTAAAATGCTGTTTGATATTTATTTGTGTTTAAATATGTTCAAACTTTTTTAAATCATGACAGTAATATTTTTTATAAAAACAGTAATAATTTTTTAAAAAATATCATCAAATTTGTTATTTGAAAATATTTATGAATATGAAAAAATATCATCAAATTTATTATTTCAAAATATCATCAAAATTTTTATTTGAAAATATAATCAAATTTGTTTTTTTTGCAATTTTAGTTGCATTCATTTGTGACGATGGAGCGGGCCGGGGAGGGTGCTGGGGAGAGGGTGCGGTGGGTCATCGGCGACGGTGGAGTGGGGGAGGGTGCGGGCCGGGGGTCGGCGGCGGCGGCCGATGGAGCGGGGGAGGGTGCGGTGGGTCGTCGGCGGCGGTGGAGTGGGGGAGGGTGCGGGGGGTCGGCGGCGGCAGCCGGTGGAGCGGGGGAGATGGTGCGGGGGGTGCTCGGCGGCGAGGGGGACCGGATCTGGCGAGGTGGGATAGCGAACGAGATGGAGGGGGATCGAGATCGAGTGTCCATGAAATTTAAAAAAGTAAAAAATATAAATATATATACTAATGGCGCACCGGGTAATAGTGCGCCATTACTAGTTTAAACTAGTAATGGCGCACTGTGAAACGGTGCGCCATTAGTAGTTTTGCAAAAAAAAGAATAAGAAAAAAATTTACAGTAATGGCGCACTCTCTACCTGGTGCGCCATTACTAGTTAGAACTAGTAATGGTGCATTGTCGACCTGATGCGCCATTAGTATGTATGGAAAATGGAAAAAAAAATAATATTAGTGGCGCACCCTGTTTTCGGTGCGCCATTAGTGTCTTCCACACTAATGGCGCATCACCAACAGGTGCGCCATTAGTATATAGTAGTGGCGCACTACTTCCCTGGTGTGCCATTAGTATCAATCCTATCTATAGCCCTTTTCCTAGTAGTGGCGGGAGAGTTTTGTCAGCACATCATTCTCTAATGATGTGATCCCGTTAATCAAATGACTACTCATGTCTATGGTTAGGAAACATAACCATCATTGATTCAACGAGCTAGTCAAGTAGAGGCAAACTAGTGACACTCTGTTTGTTTATGTATTCACACATGTACTAAGTTTCCGGTTAATACAATTCTAGCATGAATAATAAACATTTATCATGATATAAGGAAATATAAATAATAACTTTATTATTGCCTCTAGGGCATATTTCCTTTAGTCTCCCACTTGCACTAGAGTCAATAATCTAGTTCACATCGTCATGTGATTTAACACCAATAGTTCACATATTTATGTGATTAGTTCAATTCTCCATGTGACTAATACCCAAAGGGTTTACTAGAGTCAATAATCTAGTTCACATCGCTATGTGATTAACACCCAAAGAGTGATCATGTTTTGCTTGTGAGAGAAATTTAGTTAACGGGTCTGCCACATTCAGAGCCGTATGTATTTTGCAAATTTTCTATGTCTACAATACTTTGCATGGAGCTACTCTAGCTAATTGCTCCCACTTTCAATATGTATCTAGATCGAGACTTAGAGTCATCCAGATCAGTGTCAAAGCTTCGACGCAACTCTTTACAACGAACTCTTTGTCACCTCCATAATCGAGAAACATTTCCTTATTCCACTAAGGATATTTTTGGCCGCTGTCCAGTGATCCACTCCTAGATCGCTATTGTACCCTCTTGCCAAACTTATGGTGAGGTACACAATAGGTCTGGTACACAGCATAGAATACTTTGTAGAATCTATGACTAAGGCATAGGGAATGACTTTTCATTCTCTTTCCATTTTCTGTCGTGGTCGGGTTTTGAGTCTTTACTCAACTTCACACCTTGCAACACAGGTAAGAACTCTTTCTTTGGCTGTTCCATTTTGAACTACTTCAAAATCTTGTCAAGGTATGTACTCATTGAAAATATATCAAGCATCTTGATCTATCTCTATAGATCTTGATGCTCAATATGTAAGTAGCTTCACAGAGGTCTTTCTTTGAAAAACTCTTTTCAAACATTCCTTTATGCTTTCCAGGAAATTCTACATTATTTCCGATCAACAATATGTCATACACATATACTTATCAGAAATGTTGTAGTGCTCCCACTCACTTTCTTGTAAATACAGGCTTCACCACAAGTCTGTATAAAACCATATGCTTTGATCACTTTATCAAAGCATATATTCCAACTCCGAGATGCTTGCACCAGTCCATAGATGGATCGCTGGAGCTTGCTCACTTTGTTAGCACCTTTAGGATCGACAAAACCTTCTGGTTGCATCATATACAACTCTTCTTTAAGAAATCCATTAAGGAATGCAGTTTTGGCATCCATTTGCCAGATTTCATAAAATGCGGCAACTGATAACATGATTCGGACAGACTTTTAAGCATCGACGCGAGTGCGAAACTCTCATCATAGTCAACACCTTGAACTTGTCGAAAACATTTTTGCGACAGTTTGAGCTTTGTAGATAGTAACACTACTATCAGCGCCCGTCTTCCTCTTGAAGATCCATTTATTCTCAATGACTCGCCGATCATCGGGCAAGTCAATCAAAGTCCATACTTTGTTCTCATACATGGATCCCATCTCAGATTTCATGGCCTCAAGCCATTTTGCGGAATCTAGGCTCATCATCGCTTCCTCATAGTTCGTAGGTTCATCATGGTCTAGTAACATGACTTCCAGAATAGGATTACCGTGCCACTCTGGTGCGGACCGTACTCTGGTTGACCTAAGAGGTTCGGTAGTAACTTGATCTGAAGTTTCATGATCATCATCATTAGCTTCCTCACTAATTGGTATAGGAATCACTGAAACTGATTTCTGTGATGAACCACTTTCCAATTCGGGAGAAGGTACAATTACCTCATCAAGTTATACTTTCCTCCCACTCACTTCTTTCGAGAGAAACTCCTTCACTAGAAAGGATCCATTCTTAGCAACAAATATCTTGCCTTCGGATCTGTGATAGTAGGTGTACCCAACATTTCTTTTGGGTATCCTATGAAGATGCACTTCTTCGATTTGGGTTCGAGCTTATTAGTTTGAAACTTTTTCACATAAGCATCACTACCCCAAACTTTAAGAAATGACAGCTTTGGTTTCTTGCCAAACCATAGTTCTTCTTACGGTGTCATCTCAACGGATTTAGATAGTGCCCTATTTAACGTGAATGCAGCTAGTTCTAATGCATAACCCAAAAATGATAGCGGTAAATCAGTAAGAGACATCATAGATCGCACCATATCTAGTAAAGTGCAATCACGATGTTCGGACACACCATTACGTTGTGGTGTTCGAGGTGGTGTGAGTTGAGAAACTATTCCGCATTGTTTGAAATGAAGACCAAACTCGTAACTCAAATATTCTCCTCCACGATCAGATCGTAGAAACTTTATTTTCTTGTTACGATGATTTTCCACTTCACTCTGAAATTCTTTGAACTTTTCAAATGTTTCAGATTTATGTTTCATCAAGAAGATATACCCATATCTTACTCAAATCATTTGTGAAGGTTAGAAAATAACAATACCTGCCGCGAGCCTCAACACTCATCGGACTGCATACATCAGTATGTATGATTTCCAACAAGTCTATTGCTCGCTCCATTGTTCCGTAGAACGGAGTCTTAGTCATCTTGAGGCATGGTTCGCAAGCATCAAGTGATTCCAAAAGCCCATCAGTACGGATTTTCTTCATGCGATTTACACCAGTATGACCTTAAATGGCAGCGCCACAAATAAGTTGCACTATCATTATTAACTTTGCTTATTTTGGCTTCAATATTATGAATATGTGTATCACTACGATCGAGATTCAATAAACCATTCACCTTGGGTGTATGACCATTGAAGTTTTTATTCATGTAAACAGAACAACAATTATTCTCTGACTTTAAATGAATAACCATATTGCAATAAACATGATCAAATCATATTCATGCTTAACGCAAACACAAAATAACATTTATTTAGGTTCAACACTAATCCCTAAAGTATAGGGAGTGTGCGATGATGATCATATCAATCTTGGAACCACTTCCAACACACATCGTCACTTCACCCTTAACTAGTCTCTATTCATTCTGCAACTCCCGTTTCGAGTTACTAATCTCAGCAACTGAACTAGTATCAAATACTGAGGTGTTGCTATAAACACAAGTAAAGTACACATCAATAACATGTATATCAAATATACCTTTGTTCACTTTGCCATCCGTCTTATCCGCCAAATACTTGGGGCAGTTCTGCTTCCAGTGACCAGTCCCTTTGCAGTAGAAGCACTTAGTTTCAGGCTTAGGTCTAGACTTGGGCTTCTTCACTTGAGTAGCAACTTGCTTGCCGTTCTTCTCGAAGTTCTCCTTCTTCCGTTTGCCCTTTTCTTGGAACTAGTGGTCTTGTCAACCATCAACACTTGATGCTTTTCTTGATTTCTACCTTCGTCGATTTCAGCATCACGAAGAGCTTGGGAATCATTTCCGTTATCCCTTGCATATTATAGTTCATCACGAAGTTCCAGTAACTTGGTGATAGTGACTAGAGAACTCTCTCAATCAATATCTTATCTGGAAGATTAACTCCCACTTAATTCAAGTGATTGTAGTACTCGGACATTCTGAGCACATGCTCACTAGCTGAGCTATTCTCCTCCATCTTGTAGAAAAGTGCTTGTCAAAGGTCTCATACCTTTCGACATGGGCATGAGTCTGAAATACTAATTTCAACTCTTGGAACATCTCATATGCTCTGTGGCGTTCAAAACGTCTTTGAAGCCCCGATTCTAAGCCGTAAAGAATGGTGCACTAAACTATCAAGTAGTCATCATATCGAGCTCGCCAAACGTTCATAACGTCTGCATCTGCTCCTGCAATCGGTTTGTCACCTAGCGGTGCATCAAGGACATAATTCTTCTATGCAACAATGAGGATAATCCTCAAATCACGGATCCAATCTGCATCATTGCTCCTAACATATTCCAACTTATTTTTCTCTAGGAACATATCAAAAATAAACGGGAGCTACATGGCAAGCTATTGATCTACAACATAGTTATGCAAATACTATCAAGACTAAGTTCATGATAAATTAAAGTTCAGTTAATCAT